>NW_027615416.1:0-44364 GCF_965212315.1 Lampetra planeri | reverse complement strand
CACAAACTTCTCTCACATGCATGCGAGCCCACATTGGTGGCTTTTAATCTCATTACTGCTGATGTAATTTAATATTAGCCCTGCTGGTCTGCTCCTCTCATCTCATCAGCCCCCGTGTCCCAGACAAATAATGGAGGAGGGCTTTGGACGAAGGGATGAAAGAGAGACTGGCCTGGAGCAACGGGGAGGGAATTATGGATGGGAGCAGAAGAGAAGGCAAGAACGGAGAATGACTGAAAAGAGAAGAAACAGAGTTCTGAGAAAGACTTCATTTTCTCCCAGGGGGGGTTTTAATCCCACAAACACAGGTCGGACGTCACGAGGGAGGACATTTTGGTAATTAGAGAGAAATGCTTCAACAGCTGTTTCAGCATGACCTCGCTGTGCTCCATCAGACACTGAGGTTAGCTGAAAAACGGTGCACAAACACACTGGTTTGCATATAGGGGTGGTCTTATGTAATCTCCACTGTCCACCCGATTATGTAACGATGATACACACAGACACACACAGGCACAGTACATACAAAGATGTTTACTTCTGCCAAAAATCTTGCATGCAGAACTTTATATTTAATGTAAGAGCGATATTTGGAGAAGCTCTACCAGGAGGAGCGGTGTGCTTAACGAGGATGACGTGGTGATAGAAAGTTTCTACAGCCTTCGTGTAATTGCGTTTCTTTGAATCGTCGCTACACTAACCTGCTTGAACCATATGACTTCAGGTGTTCCTCACACACACCGGACTGTTGAGGGTTCACATTATGCGACTGCGTTGACTTTTAAAACAGGAGTTAGACTGAGGTGTTTCATTACCTGCATCTTATATTTGTGTTTTCTGATTCGCATGGAGGCAACCTATTCATCAAACTGTGGCAGAGCAGCAGTAGCAGGCTGAGCAAGGTCATCCTGACAGTAACCCAGAGTGTTTTAAGGCCAGATGACATAAATAATCCCTGCGTGTGTGTTCGGGACCTGACCCGAGTTCTCCTACTAGTTGGACATGTGCTGGCATCCTTATGAGGTGACTCAGCGGCTGGATGTAAAGGAGAGGCTCTGTCCTCCCCATGTTTGAGCTTCTTGTCCTATCTCTGCTGATCATAACTTTGTTCTTTAGGTCCAAAGGAGGGGTGTTGATTGCATCCAGCCACAGCTTCTTTTTCCACTGTGTCAGTCCAGTGCTATGGACACGTTGATTCTCTTTCTACATGGTTCACGCTGGGCATCCGAGATGCCAGTATCTGCTGGAGGTCACCGTCAGAGCCATCTAAATAATGTATAAATATGACGATATGTATTTTTAAAACATCAGTGGACAGTTTCCTTGTGCTGCGCCTTGTTTTTCATGAGGTTCGGGGGGGTTCCTGCTGTTTTGGTTTAAGATTCAGGTCCCCGCAGATTTAACATTATTATCATATTGTTTATATTGTATTAAATACAACCCTGTGAACGAGACATACGAACACAGTAATAAAACAGACATCTGTATGAATATGCCAATTAAAATATTATCAATTTTCTCCTTCAGAGTCGACGGGAGACCAGAAACTGATTACCGATCGTGAAGGGACAGGGACCAATCCATTAACATTTAATGTGTTCACCATTAAGAAAAGACCATGAACATTTAAGTAGATTTCCTATTTTTTTCTATTTAACAGTCATGGTGTTTAAATTGAATTAAACGAGGAATAATTCTTCATCAGAGCAGTGAACTGCAAATCAATGTGACGCCGATCACATTTATGTGGACGCTTATTATATATTGATTCGTTTCCAGCAGTTAGGATGTGACCCAATCTATCAGTAATGGACACACACAGTAATTCACATGGTCTGTGAGTACAAACAAGAAAATCATCAACGTGCCAAGAAGCTCCTGAACAAACCACAGCAGGTACATGAATGAAAAGCAGCATTGAACATCAGTCCTAATGTCTGAACATCGACGACTCACATCGATAGCGCACAGGAAGAGGACCCACGAAAACACAGTGCAGATGTCCCTCTCCAATACCAAAGGAATGGAGGAGTCAGTCTATTCAACAGCCATGATCATGATCATGATCACAACATCAAGCATCGTGCTCCAGCCCATTAGCGGAACACGGGCAGTCCTCAGTCCTGACCGCTCGGTCCAATCTCATCTCAGCAACGATTCCTGCAGCGTTCCTGACAGGCGCTAATCTGATTAATCAATTATAATCTGACCAATAGAGGCCCTGGATATGATGATGGCACGCTGGTAATCCAGCCTGTGAGGGCAAGGAGAGCTTAAACTCAGAGCCGTTAGGTCAGTGGATGTGTTCAGGATGATTATTACCAATCAATCACAAGAGTCGGGGGGTAGAACAGATAACGTAATACAAAGTGAACAGCCGATAAACCTTAGAATAGAATGTGTATAATACAAACCCATATATTTATATGTGTGTGTGTGTGTGTGTGTGTGTGTGTATGTATATAAATAGATAGATATATCTAGTTTTATTTACAGGCACCCAGTGATCCATGTCAGTGCTTAAAGTCTGCACATCCCTCCATGTGAGACAGGTCAGAGATTGCGGAGGCATTATAAACCCAGTCCCCTTTGACTTAGTCAGTGAAAGAGATTATACCAACTCTGATTTTCATTATAACACAGATGAAGAAACAGTATTTAAAGCAGATCGGGTTATAACTCTCTTACTCTTTTATCCACTTTGCACAGGCACGGGCCTACATACCCAACCAGCACACTGAACAGCTGTTTACGTTGTCACACGTTGTGGCCTTTATGTTTAAAAATGTTTGAACCCACATTCACCTGATGTTAAATATTCTGACCCGCACAGATGGAGACAACAAATGAACTGATCCAAACGCAGTCGGGATATTTTCCTGTTTTTTGTGCAGCAAAGAAAGAACCTCAGAGAGAGAGAGAGAGAGAGAGAGCGGAGCGATGTGTACATGTGTTTGTCTACATATCTTCACCCACACAGATGAGTGGCGTTCATCAGCATCGGCAACACTGAGCTGAAGTCTTGGGGTTTGGGGTGAACACCTCTCTGAATTCTGTGAAAGTGTGTGTGTGTGTGTGTGTGTGTCTTGTAGGAAGCAGCGTTACATCAAAGCAGGCTTAATAAATACAAAAATATACAGACAGAAAATGTGTATGTGACACTGTGTGTGTGTTGGGGAAACACAGGAAGATATGAGGAGGAAGTGAAGGACGGGAAGAGAGCGAGAGATGGAGACAAGAGTTTTATTCTGATGACTCAGAGTTCTACTTAGAAGAGTCTTGACTCCGGATGAATCATGTGGTTGAATATCAAACTCGGACACAGTGATCACGTGTAGGACACACACACACACACACACACACACACACACCCCTGCCTGCTTCAAAACCTCCAGTTTAGCTCAACCCATACAGATTCCTGGAAACACACACACACACACACACAAGGTCAAGCTTGCTCATCTTCACAGTGTGAGGGAAGATGTAATAAATTAATAGCAATCGTGTCTTAAGGCTACACAACAAAATTCATCCTGAGCAGTTCACCCATTCCTCCACGGAGGAGTGGGCCGCCACATGTGGCGCCAGGGGGGATCAGCACATTGGAGCCGGGTCTTGGCCCCACACAAAGCACATATCAGAAGGAGATGGGCTCAAACCCAGGACCTTCTCTATGGAAGGCATCAGGACTGGTTGCTCTTTCGCCCAAAAGTCTAACCCAAAATAATATAAACATATAGACGAGGCTTCTTCAGAAACTGTTCAGAGTAACTGTAACTCCAGTCATGTAACTGATGACAGTTCTGTCATAATGTCATACCGCCTTGAATTAATGATGGGGTGACAAAGGTCTCTGATGTCGGTGTGTCTGCTGAGTCTCAGAACTGATATCCAACAACACGACGTAACACATGTCACTGTGTTCAGGCAACTCGTCAAACCGCTGAACTTAAATGTACTACACGTCTGTAACCCAATCAGCATTCGGCTGCTGCATGCGGCCAATGATTCCACTGCGGTCACTTCACTGCAGCTCGTCCTCACCACCACGGTCCTGCATTCACCTGCAAACGACACCTCACACTCCGTCTCCTGAGTCTCTGCTTTTCTCTTAAAAGCTGCATTATCACTGTGTACAGTGGGCCACAACGTCCTTGCTGGTTGCTAAGCGACAGTTGCTGAGCGATACTGCCGAGGTGGGAGTGAAGTTGTTATCCGCGTTCAGGGGGTTGGTGCTTGTGTGTGTGTGTGTGTGTGGGGGGGGGGGGGGGGGGGTACCATTCATCATCAAATGAGGACATCAGCTAGTGCTGTGCTTCTTTTTGTCAATGGACTGCATCGCCGAATCTCCCCGTTTGTGTCGTCTCCCCGTGCAGCACTCTTAGAAGGCGTCATTACTGCGTTCAGCTCATTTTGACAGCAGGCTGAGTGTTGGTTGCTTTAAAAACAAACAGCAGCTCCCTGAAACACCGTGGGCTCAGCCATGCTGCTCTGTATGCGCTGAGCCTATAAATAAATTATTTACAGGAAATGATGCTTCCACTATGTTATTTTGAGACTGCAAGTCATGTGATGTTGCTGCGTTGTCTTTCACGGATTTAAGTGCGTGGAGAAAAGAAAGGATGCAGTTTTTCCGTTTCTGATTCGTCTTTCCATGGATCGGGAGGAATACCGTCGTGGAGTCTGAGAGGATGGAACGATTTCCATCTTCTCTCCGCATAGGAGCAAATTTGAAGCAGCTTCACTTCTCACTTTGTGTGTTTCCCTTCTCATGTTAGACCTGTCCAGGTTAAAGCAAATCACCTCATTAGATAAAAATCACCACTGACAATAAGACACAACTAGAAAATCCCTCTTCGAGAAATTTTGAAGTGGGTCTGCTCCGTTGGCCGGCCCGCGTCCCGTAGCCGAGACCGCGTCCCGTAGCGTATGCTGTAGAACAGAAGGCCGTTCTTGCGAACGGCCCTTCGGCTACGAGAACGCGTACGGCTGTAGAACAGAAGGCCGTTCTTACGAACGGCCCTTCGGCTACGAGAACACGTACGGCTGTAGAACAGAAGGCCGTTCTTACGAACGGCCCTTCGGCTACATCAAAATATACAGCTGTAGCACAGAAGACTGCTTTTAAGAACGGGGGGGGCGATCGGGGGGGGGGGGCACCACGGGGGGGGGGCGAAGTACCCGCGGTCGGCACGGCGGCGACCCCCCGACGCGCGTCGATGTAGTTTACGGCCGTAGGTGAACGTATGTCAGAGCTACAGACCAACAGGCCGATGTTGGTGCGTGTGTATGTGTGACAGACACAGGCTGATGCAGCTGATTTCTCCCCTTTCTGCCTGCTCGTCAGGGACGTCCGCATTTTTAGCGTGAGGAACCGTACATCCTGTCGACAAGCCGTTTTTTTTGTCTGCATCAGAGGAGGAAGACCTATCCGACGGTATTTGTGAATATTTTTTGTTAGTGAATACAAATATTTTATAGATTTTAGTTTAGGCCACAACGTGTGTTGTTCGCCGCTTTCGAGCCCGTAGCGTGCGAACCGTACGTTGTATAAACACCATTTCATTTTTCCCTGACTTCAGCAGAAGCAGACCTTTCCAACGATATAAAATTTGTTGATTTTTTTTGAGGATGGCGCTTTGGGCAAATTAGAAGTTTGTTCCGGAAAATATTTTTGATGGAAAAAAAGTCGCTGTAGCGTGAAAACGAAAAGACGTGACGCTTTGCAAAGTACACATGTCAAAGGGGACACAGAGCGACTACAACATAGTGAAATTTCAAGTCAATCGCTCAAACGCAGAGGACACAGCGAGACGTGTAAGATATGCTCCCATTCATTGTCCTATGGGGCGACCTTTGACCTTTGACTGTTCGCAGGCCGTACGTCACACACTGGACCACGCACACACCGTCGGGATCGGGCCGATACCCTGAACGTGTCGATGTATTTTTGTTTCGCGTCGAGTGAGATTTGGCCGAGATATGAGCTTTTTTACTGCGTTCCCATTCATTGTCTATGGGGGACCCTTTGACCTTTGACTGCTCGCAGGCCGTAGGTCACACCTGGACTCCGCACACACCGTCGGATCGGCCGATACCCTGAACGCGTGCATGTATTTTTGTTACGGTCGAGTGAGATTTGGCCGAGATATGAGCTCTTCTAGTGCGCTCCCATTCATTGTCTATGGCAAAAATCGTGCACGTTTTCGTGCATATCTCGTAATCCGTGCACGCTATAACGCGGCGGAGTCATAGCACACCATTCTCGATCGAGCCCGGTCGATTTGAGTCCTGTCACGCAGCGTTCTGACGAACGCTGCGTGACTTTTAGCGCGCCAAACTTTTTGGGACTGTTATTATTATTATATTATTATTATTAGAATAATAATAATAAGAAACGCACGGGATTATAAGAGTGGCTCTGCCTTACGGCAGACCCACTAACAAGTTCTTCAGGCAGAAAATGAGGACAATCCTCCGGGACACAAGATACTAAAAGTACTGATGCACAGAGCAGGGAACTCAAGGGGACTTCTCTGACTGACCCACACCGCTCCTGACAATCTGGGTCATGACGGCTGTCAAAAATGGACTAAAACTGCTGCAGGTGATTACACACCTGGCTGTGAATACATAATTCATAAACACACACTGATGAAAGCTCTTTAAATACACACACACACACACATACACACAGGCCATCTGTCTAAGCTGCACAGAGCTGAGGGAAGCTCCAAACACTTGCTTCTCTATTTCCTTTTACTCCGTGCGATTCTCAGTCTACTTCATCCCTCATCAGTCCTGTGTTATTTACCTGGACGCCCCTCCAGTGGGTTTTCCTTGAAAACTCTGTCAACAGCTGCGGGCTGACAAAACACGGATGATTGTTAAAGTTGCCGACTTTGTGGTGGTTGTTGTATAGAGACAGAAGTAGGTCCCATTCATCGGTGCGCCCTGAAGTGACCCGAAGTTTAATAAAGTGCACATAGATCCCATTCCCCTGACACAAGTGAACAATACAGGCCCCCCCCGTCACAGTAGCATTGATTCCTACTCTGTCTCTACTGTTTCTGTCTAAAGCACCACCCAGTCATATCATAACTGTGACCTGACTGTACATATTTGGAATCATGTTGCACATTTGAAAATGATCTGGTATATACACGACGTAGAACCACAGTCACAGCCATTCATATCAACATTACGTTCATAGATCTATATTCTACTGTTATGGTTGTTTAAATTCTTCAGTTTATACTTCATACATAATATGAGTAGTACTTTGCACATGCAATTGCACTTGGTCGATGCAGTTCATAGCCTACCTGTACCTGTACTCCAGTATGGTGCAGTGACAATGACAGAAGTTGAATCGGATCTAATTCATCATCGTTCTAGAAGTTTTGTCTCAAAAGGAAAATCACTGAACAGAACACAAATGAATGTTTCATGCAGATTTGGTGGCACCTACAAACGTGATGGAGCTCAGTATGTTATTTCTTAGAACAACTTGCTATTGTTGTAAAAAACTGTATTATAAACAGGAATAAACCATGACATTGTCCATGTTTGCTGTGGCCCATGTTATCAAATGATCATGTGCATGTGCATTTTCATATATAGGAACATCCTCTTTGTTACGCATTAAAATGAATCACCACATGGAGGCGTTGTGCCAATCAGGTATTACTATTGAAATAAACAGGTCAGGGCAGATTAGTATCATAAGAAGAATAATAAGCCATCAAACAACTATTAATGCAAACGTGAGCAGGTCACATCAATTCCATTGATCCCACTGGGAGGGCAAGGATATGACTGATACTACTGATAAGATGTGTCTGTTTGTTGTGTGCACTGTGTTTTAGTCATTAAACTAAGAAACGTACAATAAATAAAATAATAAGTACAATGAAATTTGGGGTTGCAATTAAAAACAAACAAGTTTGACTCATAATTCATGTCAGGGCATGAACGTGAATATTGACATACAGATCTTTTCTTAGAAATCATAAGATGTGGCAGCGTCTGGGGTCTGGAATATGGGATTTTGGAATGTTTCAGCGAGCTGCCTGCTGCACAGCTCGGACACACACACACACACACACACACACACACACACACACACACACACACACACACACACACACACACACACACACACACACACACACACTTTTCTTAAAGTGCTTTTTGGAGACAGAATGGTGGGAGCTGCACAATGCTGGTTCACTGCACAACTGACAGTTGTGTGCTGTTGTAGTCCCAAAAGAGATGCAGAGAGGCAGAGATCTGTCAGGACGCACACACACACACACACACACACACACACACACACAAACACACACACACACACACACACACACACACCACACACACACACACACACACACACACAACACACACACACACACACGCACACACACGCACACACACACCTGGGGGGCAAAAAGAGGCTGATGCATTTGCATGTTACACTGGTCACACATGCTTCTCTCAGCCAAAGTTACGTGTTATATAAGAGGAGTGCTGTACTCCATCTACCTCCAAACACACTTGTAAATACAAAGCACTGGTAGAACCACACACCACAACTCTTTATACACACGATGTCCTATGGGCACAACTACATATTATACAAATACAGTTACTGTACATCCATGTGTCACATAGTGCAGTTCTTTACTCAAATGATCCTTCTGGGGAGTAAATTCGAGGAGGTGTTTTGTCTGATTTGGGGAAACAGAAAGGCAGAGTGCTGCAGCAGGACAATGTCCCACCGTTTTCGTCTGACTTTATGGCTGCATGTGAACTTTTGTTAATTGTGTTACTTCTAAAAGCACATTAGTGAAGTTGTGAAGACAATATCATTATCCGTTGTCTTTTTCTTTTTCATTTTAACCTGTCCTGTCCGACAGCTCGACGGTCAGCATGGTTTGCTGGACGCCCGCGAATGTCAGACAGTTTTGCTGTGTGGAGCTCACTGCACCAGCCTTTTTAAGTGCATGGTGTGAATGTATGTGAGCGGATTGGGACTTCTGGGGCCGGACAGGACTGGGAACCTATGAGGGAAAAAAAAAAAGGAGGGGAGGGGAGGCAGGGAAGAGGGTTGGGAGAGACACAGACCGACAGACCGTTGTCTTTTTCTAACAGCCTGAGTTGACTGACGTTTTTATTGTGACTCTGTGTCTTTCTTCAATCTGTTAAAGCACATTGGTTTTTTTGTGCTATACAAATAAAGTTGCTCGGGTATGGATGGTAATTACCACCAAGACACGCTTAATGCAGAGGAGAGTAGTACTTTTCAGTTTCTTCCTTACAACGGTGTATGATATGACCTTGCTGCCTCTTGGCTATTTCTAAACAGCGAATGTGTGATTTAAATATCAATACCAACATCTCATGGCACACGTGAAGGTTATTCTAATGAACGCTGTCGCTCTCACTCAGAGCTCGCAAGTTGTATCGATAAGGCTGAAGCACAGACTGCAGGAGCAGCACAATCACTGATGGACCCTTTGGACATATTCATGCAGGGGGAAGACAAACTGTACACAGGGCATTCTCATGCCAAACTGAGGCAATGAAAGATTCATGCTTAGCTGAGCCTTGACTCATGCATGCAAATGGATATGTTCTGCTAATGTACAGTGGAGGATAAGCAGGGAACATGCACCAACATGCAGACACAGGAAACACACCACTCTTCCTCCAACAACTGGCCCCCCAGCACACACAAATTAATAGTGTTTCAATGTCTTTCTAGTAATTCCTGACACAACCTTGTCCTCTTCTTGGTGTCCTTTAGTCTTCAATCAATCAGCATCTGCCATCTTTAAGACGTTCCACTTAATAAAATGTGTTTTGGAAGGGACAAAAAGGGACACTTCCAGAGGAGTGGAATGTAATTACACACAAGCGCTATATATGGAAAACACACATTCTTAACAAGATGACTGACATGTGAAGGTTGAAAATGAGCTTGTCAGGGAGATATTACGGAGAAATCTGCTCAGCAGCTGAATGTAAGTCATCTGCTGGGATTGTAAAGGGGCTGTACACTAGAGCTATCAGGCTGCCATGGCAACTGCATCACCACGACATATGACTACTACAAGCCACAATGAAAAACAGCATTTTTTTTTTTTTTAGTCCTTTCGAGGGACTGGGGCGTTCCATTTAGCTTGTGCCATGGATGGATTTGAGAGCGTGCATCACCATTTTACATGCATCTTACTTCTGTTTGCCTGCAACATCATTTTGTTTGTTTCATCAGATTCCCGTTCTTTGTCTTATTGTCTGGAGACGTCACATCAGTCAAACGCTGGCCTGACATGTGAGGTAGACAACCACGTACACTCACATTCACACTCAGAGGGCATTTATCAAACGCGTCGGTCGGCGGTAGGAAGGCTGAGCATCTGGCAGGGTACACACACTCACAGGGTAAAAAATACACAAACTGCACAGAGCTCAGTCAGTTTGAACATGCTGTTACTTGTAAGTGATGATCTTGTCCTTTAGTGCAGTGTGAAGTGTGTTTGAAGTTAAATACAACTAGTGGACGAACATTACTTTCTTTCAAAACTCAATCATTCACTCATTCATTCATTCATTCAATTCATTCACCAGCCTTGATGCTTGCTGAGTTATGGGGTGGAGACGATCCCAGCTGCGAACGGAACGGTCCAGCAACAGGGTTCACCCTGGACGGGTCGCCGGCTCGCCACAGGGTTACATGAAGGACACACAGCCATTCACACTCACATTCACACCTACAGGCGATTTAGAGTGTCCAATTAACCTCAGCATGCTTTTGGAGGTGGGAGGGAGCTGGAGAACCCGTAGAGAACCCCACACAGACACAGGGAGAGCATGAAAACTCCACACAGAAAGATCCCAGGACCGGAAGCAAACCGGGGACCTTCTTGCAATGAGGCTAACCACTTGTCAGCCATGGTACTTTTCTCACAGAGAGCAGAGCCCAGGTATGGAAGGAAAGGATATGAACAGATGTGGGGTGTCAGGTGTTCACGTGCCACTCACCGTCTTCACACTAGAAGTGAATGATGCTGTTTTAAATAGCTCTGAACCTCAGAAGAACCTATGACACCAATGAGACGGTACAGCACAAGCACAGTGGGATTTTTGTTTGTGCTCATTAAAGAATAAAAGCTGCAACTCCTGACAGAGGCAGGTGAAGCAGCTGCGAGTGTTTCATGTATTTGGTGAACACGTTCGCACTGCGATGCCTCCGCAGTTCTGACTTGAGACCGAGGACGTCTGAAGAGATGATTAAAGGGGCCAGCCATAATTTCAGATAAAACAAATAAAGGATGAGCGGTAAGCGAGAGCTGCAGACACGCATGAAGTTTGTCCTCCTCATTTGACGCTCCATTTAGCAGAAACACAAAATAAACACGTTCCTGGCGCAGTGCTGTTTATAGACACACAGTTGAGCAGTTGTAACAACGCACTAATGAACGACAGATAGAAAGGATGTGATGTCACTGTAATATGCAGTGGTGACGGAGCGCCCGGCGGTCTTAATCAGCCGATGACATTTCCTCCAGTAATGTTTGACAATCAGCGAGAGTCCTGGCTGACAGAAACAGGCAATGTAAGTTATCGTCAAAGAGACACACAAACTATGGTTGATAACAACAAGTTCAGTTTTAACAGAACAAGTATGAGAACACAGAACACAGAATGAATAATAGACAGGGAGGACCCACAAAGCAACCATCAGCTGCTCATGTGCTGACACACCCTGCAGCCCTCCCTCCCCTATCCCTCTGCAGGCCAAGCAAACAGCACACCCACCTCCACACTGGGCTATCTCGCAATGTTACACTAAGTGAAAGACGCGTCCAGGATCCAGAATTCAGTGACAGCAAACATGTAAACAATTCTTGACGCAGGGACAGCACGCAAACACACACACATACACAAGTTAAATGACCCAATAAAATGTTATATTGATTTGTGTTGTTGAAGTCACCAACTTGAACCTTCAACTCGAAACTTTTAAAGAAGGAGACAAACCAGTATTCAGATGATTGAGGCACATTATCGTGTGTTTTCACTGCACCACGAGAACATACTGAATAAGCCGTAGCTCATTCACAGTTATATTCCTTAAATTACACCGTTGAAATGTCACAGCTGAATTCTTCAAAAAACCCTCACAAAGACTCTTCATCCCATGACAATGGTTGACTCCATGAGTCAGATGTAACCAGTCACAAGTCAGCGTTAACCGATGGTTTTACCTTCCCAGGGACAGATTCAGAGAAATTCAACAATCATCAGCCCAGTTGCCAAATTGTCTCATTGCTGGAGACATTGTTCTGACAGTGTAATGCTCATCCCTCATCCTTTCACCACATCTGACAATTCAGGTTCCATACACACATGTGTATGTACATGTGAACCAATGTGTATGAATCTAGAAAGGCACTCTGACAGCTCAGAGCTCTCCCAAGCAGCTCATTTCCACCCATATTTATTCCACGCAGTATTATCATCCTACATCAATTTGATCTCCTCTAACAAATTCACTGATCACCAAAACATGCCTATGTCACTATGAGTCAAATCGTTATTAAAAAAATCATTTGCAACCTTATTACACAAATCATCCACTCTGAGCTCTATTTTTTTCCTATTTCAATAGTGAAACCAAAAACAACCGTCCGTCCTTGGGTGGGCTCAAACCCTCGACCTTTGCGTTAACAGACAGACCCACTACCCGCTGGACCACAGAGACAGTCCACTGCTGCTGTTGTGGAGTTCTAGACACAGAATATTTTTTCAGCATCTCTTACCTCGATGAGGAAGTCCCCCGTCCGGAGCCCGGCCTGCCATGCCACTCCTCCCTCATCCACCGATTCCAGATACTGCAGAGCCGGAAAGGCTGGGGTGGGAGTAAACTCCTCAATGGGTGTATCCGCTGCACAGCAACAGGGACAGTGTTACAGTTAGAGAAGTGAAGGGTAAGACAGCGTCTGGAACTTTGAGACCCTTAAAAGTGTGGTTCAGCAAATAGATGTGTATTAGTGGGTTGTATGCAGTTGTGTCAAAAGGTAAATCAACATGGAATCAACCGTTTCGACACTTCTATGACGGAAGAAATTTGAGGATGCTGTACGTCTTTGTGTGTGTGTGTGTGTGTCAACATGCTTGGGCAAGAGGAGGAGGAACTGCTAGAATCACCTTCACCACGGATCAGTGTGTGGACATAGGAGAGGTTTTTACAGCAGCGATGACGTGTCCGTATCGGTGTGCGCAGACCACAGCCGTAATGGAGACAAAGACTCAGCTCAGCCACCTGAACCACCAATGAACTCACAGCTGACATGACTTCTGAATGTCACTTCTACGTTCGCAGTGCGGTCCTTTAGCACATCGGTACGGACGAGCAGGCTGGTAATGAGGATAACACTCATACACGCTAACACAGTACAGTCGTGCATGTGTAAAAACAAACAATTTAAAGGTTTAAAGGTACTCTACTACTAAAACTGCACGAGACCTCTGACTTACTTCTTATTACAGCTGAACAAAAGGTGACTGTTGAGTGTATTTGTCACTAGATTACTACATAGAGCAGACACGGTGTGTTCACTGACTTGTGTGTTTTAACTACATCCACCTACATTCTTTCAGCTCAGTGATGCTAAATGCAAAGACCTAGAATAAAATGATGATCTGCTGTCCAAATAAGATCCTTTAAATAAAAATATCTTTTTTTTTTTAAATGTGTGAAGAGTGAAATGTGTCCTCCTTCAGATGGATTATATGACATATTGTATGTCCAAATTGGGCGCGTTTATTTAAGCCGGATATAATCATTGCATTCGTATCCAATGATTAGTTTTTTATTTTATGTTTTACGTCCCAGCAGCTTGTGGATATACAATCTTACACATGCCGAATGATGCAAGTGATCTCTGTGATTCAGCTCCTTCATTTCTTCACTAATTTCAGCTTCACTTCCCCATCTCGCTTGTACTGTTCAGCCCCACACATGGACTCCGGCTCTCTCTTTCCTCTCCTGCTCTTGGGGAGGTTAAAAAATATATTATGGCTGGAAGAAACCAGCGGAGACAAGTGACACGTCCTATAACTCATCCTCCTCAAGCGTGTGCCGGTATTGCACGAGGGTATTTACATGTTTGGGGTTTTTTTTTGTTGTTTTTTTTTTTCTGTGTCTGACTGTGTGACACACGGACAGAAAGAGAAAGAAAGGGAGGTGGGTAGGGAGTTAAAAAACAGCAAAGAGCGATGTAAGCCTATGTGACAGCTCCAGCATCAGTGGATGTGTGTGTGTGTGTGTGCGTGTGTTCACCCCGGTGCAGGATAAGCTCAGCTGGGTCAGTTCCCCGGGGTGATACCAGTGTGTGTCAAAATGACTAGAACATTCCTCTTGTTTTTCGAGCCAAATCCTTCTTTCCTCTAACTCCACATCAGTCTCTCTCTCTCTCTCTCTCTCTGTATCCTTGCCTCCCCCTCCATCTTTCTGTGCATGTGTCTTAAAAAATGGGAACATACTAAATTTACCTCTCGACAGTAACCATGGTGTAGACCAATCGAACAGCTCTGCATGGCTGTGGAGTGCAACGTGGATTATGACATGGCAAGAATCGTCATAGAAACCGATGCAGCAGCGAAAACTTACTATTTTTAGAGCCTGGTGAGATATCAAACAGCCTGGATAGGCCAATTGTATCACAACAATTCAAGACGCGTTGGGATACAATAAAAAGATGGTTTTCTCAGCGAAGTGGGAGCACGACAAAGACAAGAGCAGATTTCTTCGTAGAAAGTCATCAGACACATGCCATCACATAACTCCTGATGTGTTTGTGTGTGACTGGGTTGACGCTACAGCCGTTCTAGGTGTACTCTCACTCAAAAGATGAGAGGGTCCACATCAAGTCAAGGGGGGGGGGGGGGGGGGGTGGGGGGGCTGGGTCGGGGGGCAGTAAACAACCAAAAAACAAAACAAAACAGAAAAGTTATTTCAAAAAACCTGAGTACCTTTTGCTCCTCGCAGGACGAATCCGAATCCCTCATTTTCCTTCTTCTGGAGCACCACGGTCTTCTCGTCCACCACGCAGTCACTGTGGAGCAGATGCCGAGCAGAGCGCCCGTTAGCACAGCCCATCATCCGCAGCATGGCCACGGACGCCCTGCCCGAGTGGAGGTTCATGCTGCTGGAGGAGAGTTAGTCCGGCCAGGGCAGGGCGACCCCGACCCCACCCGACCCACCCACCCCACCACCACAGCCGCCTCTCCCTCTCCCTCTCCCTCTCCCTCCTCCTCCTCCTCCTCTTCTCGCCGGGCTCGGTGTCTTCAGTCGGTATGACAGCGGCCCCGGCAGCTCGGCGACGGCATCTCCAGGAGGACAGGAGAAGAAAGGAAGCCAAAAACAAAACAACAAACAAACCAAAACAGGACGTCCCTTCCTCCTTCCTCCCTCCTTCCTCCTTCCTCCTCCGCCACCGCCGCCGCCTGTCAAGCCGCCTCTCACGCGCGGAGGAGCGGCCGCCGCTGCAGCTGTTGCCGCGGTGTGGAACGCGTCAGCCGGCGGGGAGCGACCGACGCGCTCCCGGGAAGAGACATGAGGCTGCTGGTGATAGCGACTAATGGATGAGGATGATGATGATGAGGCGGGAGGAAGGCTGGCGCTCGACGGGTGGAGGGGGCGGAGGGAGGGAGGGTGTGAGAGCGACGGATCAGCCGTCTGTTTGTGGATGGACGGCAGGTGCACACAACTCGGCGTGTGTGTGTGTGTGTGTGTGTGTGTGTGTGTGTGTGTGTGTGTGTGTGTGTGTGTGTGTGTTTGGGGGAGTCACCCTGCTGCATGATGGCTGGCAAGTCTATTTACTTGTGTTTTATTATTATTTGCAATCATAATAATAATAAGAAGAAAATGAACGTGATTTCTCTTTTTCACAGATAATTCTAATGTTAAATGAAAATACTGGTCACAAGAAATGACTTTGCTGCAACAACAACGACAAAAATGGATCCTTAAATCAACTTCTTACTGACATTCTTTACATGAGTCAGCATCTCTACGACCTCAGAATCCAAACTGAACATCAACTTTTGAAGTTGAGCTCAGCAGCAACTAGTCCAGTTGGACACCTTCCTCCAACCATGACTGCGTCTACCCGTTGCTCCGTTTTTTGTTTTTTTACATGCAATAAGATTGTTTATCCCATATCATCAGGTCTTGCAGAAATGGTGCAGGTCTGCTGCGGATCTGGTCTGTGAAGCAAAGGTGTTGTGGAACCAGCTGTCAGAGAGGCGCTCCCTTAGGATGCCATGTTAGTACGAGTGCAACCGCAAAGGCTTCATCATGTATTGGGTGTAAGGATTACACTGAATAGTGTCACATGGAAGGAGAGAACATAACAGAGAGGGAAAAACAAAGAGAGAGGCGCGACTGCCATCCTAGCAACTGTTCCCTTAGCAACGGAGGAAGGCCTGAATTACTGAAAGACTGAAGGTTATCGTCCAACATTCCCATACACACACACACACACACACACACTGTGGGCCAATGGTTGTCATCTATCATGGCAGCTTCAACAGGTCAGCACAGTTTATCAGAGGTGATATCTTGTTTGACAGGTGATGACAAAGGGGACAAGACAACAGGACAGTTTAATCAAAGTGCAGGATGTGGGACATGCTGCCCAACACATTGTTGGGTTAAAGTGCATGCGTAGCCCAGGGGGGCACGCCACCTCAGACTGGATTATACCACTTGAGGTTGAGGCGTGGAGTTCAGAAATCCTGCTGTCTGTCATCCAGTCTTTCCTTCAAGAACCCATGAAACTCTTTATTAGTATTATTGTGCGGCTCATGCCTACAATGGGTGTACAGCAGGTGTACAGTGGCATACAGCAGCATAGGTTAACCTCTACACTGCATGAAGGAGGTAGGATACAATCATGTCCTTGTGGGCAGGGGCTGCCACCCTGTCAGTGACATGCTGCAAATACTGCAGCAGCTCGTTCCTCTGCATGCATCCATTGGTAACATGTGACTGTACGATGACTCCTCAGGCAGCAGCATCATCAGCATTTTATCTAAGACAGGAGAGAGCTGATGCATCATGTATTAAAAAACCCACATCTGGCTTTCCTCCCTCTCCATCTTACAGCTGCCTCAGTCAGCAAGGGGGGATTATCAGTCTGCCAGTCAGATTGAAGAGTAATGGGAATGAAGAGAGTTCCGGAATACAAAACATTCAATTATCATATCAGGCTTTTAGTCTTGCACCATTTCCTGGACAAGCGTCAGCAGCATTGGTAAGTTGTTTTAATGCTGTGGAATGTTGAATGTCTGTGCGGTTGTGATACTATCAAGGTGACAAATCTCTCCAAAGACAATCAGGCAGTTCCTGCAACAATATGTCGACTTAATGACACATACAGACTCACAATATGAAAACAATACCAGACACGCAATTCCACTGGTGGTCTCATCATGTAGCGGGTTGCAGTTTCTTTGTCACACATATACGAATGATGATGTTGTATGTATCCAACAGTACATTGCTCACCTCGTGTTACTGTGTGAGAATAAATGATATGTATGTACATAGAATAACGTTATAACGCAAGTTTTTCCATTGTCAGACAGATGGCACATGTTCTAATCCAGACCGAAACACGACTGCAGAAAGCATGTTTAGTGAAAACCGCTGCAGAATGTTCCTTATATCAGAATGGAACATTCTGAAACATTTGAAAGACAGTTGTTTCATTTCTCTTTGCATGAAAGTCATCTATCAGTCAGCAATTTTCTTTCATTTCAGGATTAACCAAGTCAGGCTTTTCAACTACAAGAAACCTGCTTTCTGGAACAGGACCCCAGTGTGTGTGTGTGTGTGTCTGTGTGTGTGTGTGTTACATGGGTGTTATTGCTCTTTAATTGCTGTTGTTGTCGCATATTCTACATGTATTTCTACCTGTTTATTTCCTGCATTTTCCAATACAGTTTTACATTTTATTTAAATTTTATATAACAATTCAATCAATCAATCAATCAATCAATAGACTGATTGATGAGGATTCAGTATTTCAGTCATTTGTGGGATTGTTGCGAGGGCTTAACAACTTCTGTTAACATGAAGTGAACAAATAAATCACATCCCAGTTACGACCTGGAACCACACAGAGCAGGAAAGTTCCTGCCTCATGCAGAATTTAATGGCAGCCGCTGCCAGTTGAAAAACAATTATGAATGTTTAAAGAGCAAAGGAAGGACTACATGCAAGTTTATTTGAACATCTTCCTTGAAATGACAGTAAAATTTGAATATCTGAGGCAAAGGATATGGTTAGCTCTGGCACGGTTCCCACCGACGAGCACACAACTGAAACAATCATTTTTTCAGTAGTTCCTTCCCCAAGATCCCTGATCTCACACGGGTGCGCAAGCCTCTGTTCACGCCACTGGCAGAGGTGGAGATGGTTCACCTACCTTGACCTATATTGGACACACGTTTTTCCAAAGCGGAGAGCAGTGTGAAAAAGGCCCTCTGCAGGAAATCCAGCAGAGTGACAGGGGACCGTCACAGCCACTACCATTAATGATCCTGAAAAATGCTTTAAAGCACCTTTGGCGGTCACAAAAATGAGATGAGAAAGATAAGTTAAGTCTGTATCTCAGGCATATTGCTCCCTTGTGTTTCACAACGGTGTACGACTTTCTGATTCTTTTAATTTAATAATTTGTATTCTGTTGATTTGTAAATGCATCATACTGATATTCCAGAGATTGTTCCTCTATGGAAAAGTGGTACTAACGATACATTTTTTTTTACATGTACAATACATTTTAGGCATTAAGTTGTAAACCCTGGGTCATCATGTTATATTGTCACCAAGAAGTAGCCATAGCTGTGAAAGATGTGTCTCTTTTTTATTTTTTTACTCGTCTTATTTATTTTCTTTACTTCTTTTATAGGTTATATTACTGTAACTAAATTTAAGATACAGATTTGGAAACAACACAGAGCTAATTTTTCATTGCACGGCATCATATTCATCATATTTTCTGATGCAGAATGCAATCTTGGTTAGTTTTATCAGGTACAAAAAAAAATAAATACAAGTGATGAAGTAATGAAGTAACTGTACAGTTACATCTACAATGCCCTCTGAGATACTGCAGAATTGTATATACTATACAGTATATAAACTGATCCATTCATGCAAATGTACTATTTGTTGCATGTTGCTAATGAACTGGGCACTGATAAATATTAGTATTATCATACAGCTGCACTGCAGCATCAGTCCCTTTAGGATAAGGACAGACGTGACTGTTTAAACATAGATGGGTTCGTTTCTCAGCAGGCTTTGCTATGAAAGCCTCCACATGCCTGATGATGCTGGACAGACCTGGTGTGATCAAACAGACCAACAGCTCATCTATATTCATCTTCCTACATGGACATTCATCTCACCTGTGCGACTGAGTCTCCTGAATAGAGTTTGCTACTGATGAGGAACATATTCTAGCCTCTCTCTCTCTCTCTTTTCCTTTTTTAATGAAACTCCAGTTTAAGTGGATGTGACAACAGAGAGGAGAAGAGCAAAGCAGAATAACGTAAGAGCCGGAGATCTTAAAAATCTTGGGAATTGACGTCAGGTACCATTAGACAGGACTTTTCACTTAGCGAAAAAGCAAAGGGTTGTAATTCCAAGTTCTCCACTCCATCTTGATGTCGAGAACAAATGGGAGGTCTCTATCAATAGCTGATTGAAGATGTAGACACAAAGACAAATGGTACATTTGGATACAGACGGGAACTATTGTAAATATGATCACTACCAACAGCCTGCCGACAATGAGAGGTGCAAATCTATCAACGCAAATAAAGAAACATGTATCAAAGTACTGGCTAAACACAGGTTTTATCAGCAAATGTCACGGCAACCGTGAACAAAGGCCGGTGCAGGATCTCACCTGGAGGCATCAAAGCTGTCGTAGGAGCCCACAGTGTAGTGTCTGAAAAGCTTCCGTCTGTCAGCGCGGTCAGCTCGGGAATCTGGCAAATGAAGGAGATCAATATTAACGTCCCAGAAAACAGCAGCGTACAAATCAAACTACTACTCTACTCTATCGTGGAGTGAGACGGAGTTTTGAAAAGAAATATTGGACGTGAGATAATGGGGCAGTCTCCTCAGGATCTGATCCCGTCGCTCCACAGAATGTGACATTAGCCATGTTGACAAATTCAACTCATCATCTCAGGTTGATGGCGGTTAAAAAAAAAAAAACGTATTGGAATGTACGTTGCAGTAATGAGTGAAGACAATATAGCAATCATCTCGAAATCATCTGCTTCATTAGCAGGTTCCAAGGAAGATCATGAAAATTATCTCATTAACAGTCAGTCATTCAGTCGTCTTTTGGCTGGAAAATACCAGAAATATAATTTAGTGACTGGTCTGAATCATTCACTGATAATCACTGATTCCAGGTACACACTTTTTACCATGATTCACAATATTTTAGTCCAATTTGTATTCAAATTCATTCAAGAAGTAAAGGTTGATGTATGCTTATGAACAGGACATGTTCAGGCAGGTGACCTTCATTTAATGTTGATTAATATAAACTGGTATGTAAACAAAAACGAGACTTAGACTGTTTGTACCAACAATGAAAATGACTGTCCATGCTGATGGTGTATAGAAGGAAAAAGCAGAAGCCTGAAAGCTGGCGACGTCCATCCTTAACCCTATCTAAACAGTCCCTCTCTTCCTTCGAGCATTTATTAACCTGGAGAATATGCAGTAACGTGTCAAGAGAGAGCTGGATTTCTATAAATAAGTGTGTTTGATTCCAGGATGAGGATTCCTTCTGTCTTAGCTTGTCTCGGCCCATTTGTCCTATTCAGCACTATCCCCTCCTTCTCCCTTCAATCTTCCTTTCGCATACTATCTCACACCATCTGTCACACTTTCACAGAAACTCCATCTCCTCTGATCCAGCTTAGATCTTGTCAGCTTTGCAGGAACACCGCCCCCCCCACCCCCCCCACCCCCAGATTGAAGTGGGTAAGGGTGGTAGGGGCGGTTGGAGGTTGGAGCTGGACGTATGTCATCAACCAGCACAGAAAACACACATCGCTTGTTACAAAAGAGGTGGAAGAGTAGTTCATACACGCATTTAAAGTCACACTTCATAGCAACCGGTGCTTGACTGCAGCTGGTTTCTATGGTCACTGCTCAAGAGATGTGGTGTATGTGTGTGTGTGTGTGTGTGTGTGTGTGTGTGCATACCTGAATCTAAAAATAGTTGTGTAAAATTATGTACGCCGCACTGCATCTGTGTATGTGAGCCGTTTTAACAGGAAGCATTTGTGTAGTGTGTGTGGGTGTGTTTGTGTGTGTGTGTGTGTGTGTGTGTGTGTGTGTGTGTGAGGAGCAGTGGAACATCTGGAGCGTTCTGTCCGGGGCCTTACTTATTCCTCCTCCTTCACATGTGTCCCAACGAGGGACAAATGTGAGAATGAGATGGAGGAACTGACCACAACACATTATGTGCCAGATGGGACGTTCCTTCGTCCACCTGTTCATTCAACAGCATCAGCACCGTCGGCAGATGGTGGAAAGGTGTGTCACATCCCGCCAGAGTCAGCAAACATCCCAGGGTGACTTAACGCACAAAACACATTACTGGTTTGCAGTGGACCACTGTTGATTAATATACTGAAGGTGATGAAGTTATCAGTTCTTTAAATCCATCTACTGCAGCCAAACGACACAGAGAAGGTCACGATCTGGTCTCAGAGGCTGGTTATGACATAACTATAAATAACAACAGTAATTATGCTTACACACACTTGTGTTTCACTGTATTCCCTAACGTACCTGAATAAATACTGATGTTACATAATTTGTACCTGTACCTGAACCAATGACAGTTCAGTCGCTTTGCATTTTTAAGAATTAAAGTTATTAGAGTTATTATTTTTTTGAACCACTGCAGAGAAAAAAAAGACTGTGTCCTTGAATTTCAACTTATGCTCCCTCCTTATTCCCTCCTTAAAGGGGTATTCTGTCATTTTACACATCAGTGATACTGGAAAATAATCAAAGTTCTTATTTAGATCTGGCATTAACATGTTTATTGGGTGGTGTCATTACAAGGAGACGGCTCAAAGCACAGGTATGGGAATGTTCCCTAGACGCACTGATGTGATTCACACCCGTGCCATCCCATTACTACTGTTGACATCTGAAAATGTAACCACCATAATTACATGCATACAATATGATGGTTTACATGGAACACACCCAGGAACAACCTTTTTGATTCTTTGTTTTTGTCTGTCATTTCCAGCAGATTAGGCAGGGGAGGTTCACTGCCTCCAACCACAAGTGTGAGGCGAAAACACAAGCAGCTACTGGAGATTGACATCAGGTCAGAGCAGTGTGATCAGATCACACAACACACACACCACACACACACACACACACACTCTGGCTAACATCCGTCTTGATGTCCATCAACGTACCAAAACCATGAATTGACTGATGTGCCACTAGAGACAAGACTATGGTGGACAACCGGGTAACTTTGAACGACATCTCCTGACTACCCGGTGTGGATAATCACTTTGCAGCCTGCATCTCTCAGTCACCTGGGAGATGCAGGTTGGTCATCGAGCAGGCCGTCTCACATGCCTGGCCCATGGCTTTGGCCGAGGGTCCTTGCGAGCCACCATTACTGTGCTCCCATTTTCTGACAGGCTGTCTTTGCAGGCAGACCTGGGGGCTATTCGGGTGTGGCACAGCATGAGATGAACACCCTGCGCCAATGGCCTCCAGTTAGGGTTTAAATAATCCACCCGGAAAAGGGCAAACAGCCAGAGAGAGTCGCTCCCCATCTGCGCCTATCATCGCTGACATTCTCACAGAACAGGGAAGACTGAGGGAATGGCGGGTGAGGGAGGGCTGAAGGGGGGGGTGCACTCCAGCAACACTCTGCTTTGTGAAAATGTCAATAATTTAACACTTTGAGAAAGAAGAATACCCGCGGATGAAAAAGATCACATTGAATAGGAGCGCAGAAATGGCTCGTAGACAAATTGGACTGGCAGCTTCAAGAGAGAACGCACGGGAGAAACCGTGATGTTTATGGGGGATGGAGCGTGGCGGTGATATGTTCATTAGCTTGCCACCCAGAGGAAATCAGAGCACAGCTGAGTTAGCAGGGCAATGTAGCGCTTAGCGATGCACACCACAGCCTAGGGAGACGGAAAGAGACAAGAAGACAAGCAGAGAGAGGGCTGAGACGCATGCAGCTCCATCCACTGGAGAGAAAGGAGCCACGTGCCGATATAGTGCCGCAGGAATCTACAGCGTGTAGCCTCTTTACACAAAACTGGGTGATTGCAAACAGCACATGTCCTACATAAATCAATGTCCCCACCTCCAACTACCAGCCGGCCCTAAGTGATTCAACTTACAGCTCCTCTCCTCGGTGGCCTTGGCTGGGATCTCCTCCACACAGTCGGCTGGAAACCAGCCCACCTGGCCACGGGCGCTGCCCTCCCAGAAACCCCCTTCTCCGATGCTCAGAACTGGGACGAGGGAAAGGAGAGAACGGAGGGGTAAGGACATTGTAACATTCCTTGAAAAAAAGAGAGACGTCAGATTGTCTAGTTCCATTGTCTCTTTCGTATGATTAAAGAAAGAAAAAAAAAAAACAGCTATTCTTATCTCACATCATCCCATCATTTTGCACAGTTTCAGAGAAACTAGAGTTCACCGACACAGAATTAAGTTTGACTAAAACTATTACAAGATGAGTGAATCAGACTAAAGTGTTGATGAGTATGGATAGTTTGTGTTTGTCACACAGAGGCGTGGGACTGACGTGACTTAAATGTCTCCTTGATTCCTCTATTTATGGTTTGTTTGGAGTCTACTCTCTTGCAGTATTTCTGCAGTTGTACTTACAAACGAGAAAGGTGCAATTCCTCAGCATCTGTATTTAAGACTCACTAGAGTCTAGAAGGACTCCTTTTCATCAGATTTTGATATCAGATTTGCTCTTTCGTTTCCAGGCGTCTAATTTTCAGCCGTTGGAAAATGAAAGCAGCAATGAATCGGTGCTCCTCATTTGCCCGTTTGTGATTTCAGCATTCATCGTTCATCCTTCATTTTGTATCTCTGTCAGGGGCATAAGGTCACACGTTTGTATTTATTGCTCTGACTTGTGGCTACATGCAGTCTCCCTTCTAGTCAGACGCTGTTTTGCTTAAAGGCTGCTTTAATATTGAATCCTTAGAACTGTATCTTCATGATCAGGTGGAACCTTCGGACACAAGTTATCCCAAGACGAGCATTTTGAGAGGTCAGGGAAGTAAATATCTGGGGGTTTGAGACATCACAGGCTCAGTAATTACAAACTCCAGTCTCACCTTTGACCCTGTCATTCTTGTAGAGGTTGATCTCCCCCTTCGCCCTGGGCCGTGTAAGAACGAACCACCACAAAATGTCTTCCAGGGACGGCACTGTACAGCTTCCTTCTGGGGCCGCCTGCGTCCCCATGACTGCTGGGACTGACAAAGATGGGACACATTGCTTCGTTAGGACTAATCGTTAAATGACAAATCGGATACTTCACATATCATGCGCACACTAGCGGAATTCAACTAAATTCATGTACATCAGCTGCTGCATCAGTTATAAAACAAGACTTCAAGCAATAGAATACATTATGAAAAATGACACACACACACACACACACACACACACTCCAATTATGTAGTGGAGTTATTCAGTGGCCAACAGGCATGTGTCCCTTAACTAGGGCAGAATGTGAGCTCGCTGTGACCCTCAGAGATGCAGGTGGCTTCTGGGTAGGAAATTAGTAAACGCCACAATAGCAGCACAATAGAATTAGACAGGCAAAATATCAAAATGTCCAAAAAATTGTCAGCAAAAACCCTCCTGCAGGAGAAGCCGTGTTCATATGACCACTCAAGACTTAAGACAGACTTAAGACTGACATGTGGCTGCAGTGTGTGTGTGTGTGTGTGTGTGTGTGTGTGTAGAAGAAGCCGCATCAGTAAAAACATGAAGACGTCCAGGATGAGCTGGTGGATTTACACATGATAACGTAGCACCACTTAGTGGTCAAACTGCACAACAGCATACAGATAAATTTGGATTCCAAGTGATGTTCTGTCCTTTTAGTTGAAGAATGATCAAAATAATCTCTTCTTCTAAATAAATTATTTTAAATCCTAAAATTAGCCGCTACTTTTCACTGTTCGCTGTTTCATTAAAACATGCAGGGACATGAACAGTAGCACTGGAACTCTCTGTACTCTTAGTTCACGCTGCAGGATGAACATACATTTAGTGTATCTGCTAAGAAGTTATGTTTTCCTCTCAGTGTTAAAACACATCTACGTGGTGATTCGTGATTTAGCCACTGGTTTGGAGCCGGTGGTCCAGCGGCTTACACAAAAAAAAAAAAAAAATCAAATTAAGGCCAATTGCATGAGATGAAGAAATCTTGAAAAAAAATAAAAAACATATTCATTGATATTGATTGATATTGATTGTGGATCTTATAATCACACATTTTAAATCTGTAAAACATTCAATGAATTCATTCGTGTGGAAAAATAAGTCAAAATCGAACCGGAAAAGCAGCATTTTACATCAGAAGGACTTAAGTCTTTAACTACAATATTGTCTCATCTTGCGCACTGGATCAGTGCAGACAGTCAAAGAATCAAATGGACTCAGAGATAAAGGAGAGAAACAGAAGGAAAAACTTGCAGATGGAAGAGGAAATGGAGAGCGGGAGTGAAGGATTCCGAGAGAGGAAGGGAATGTTTTTTTCAAGTAAGTGGGTCACCTTGTCCTGTCGACTCAAACCTTCACAGGCCTTTGGAGAGCTAACCCCATTCAGTCCCTGGTGTGACTGCTCGCACATTTTCCATGGGAGAGCCATGGACAAAAGTGCAACTGTGCCCTGTGAAAACGGCGTTGCTGAACGGCTGACAGATACTGAGCTAGTCACTGTTTTGTTGACGGCTGTTGTGTAACTGGTCAACCTTTTCACTCTGTGGTTGCATCACAGCATGAGTCGGCCTCATTCACGCTGTAATAACTTTAGGTAAGAGTCCAGTGAATTTTTTGGTTTTCAGTTGAACCTCTTTATGTTATTAAGAAGGATTGTCTTGTTTACGGGATTTGTGTCGTGTGGTTTCACAGACCTTTGTTTATGACTAAAGCCGCTGGAAGGAGGCGGTGACAGCGACAATTCATCAACCCTCCGTCATTCATTTGGGGTTCCACCAAAGGATTTGTGGTAATTAACGTTATCATCCTAACCATGTTGCTCTCTGTTGTATTGCTCCAACAAAGAACAGACGTAAAGTAAAGTCCCATCAGTCCATACACAAGAGGCACACAATGTTTTCTACAGCTCCATAATCAGACAGTGTTCTACCCGCATGTTTGACTGAACATCGAAGGAGACATTTCTCATGAAACCACTTCAGATGGAGGTGAAAAAGAATTTGGTGGACGACATCAGCAGTTACTGACTGATGGAGATTTTTTTTTTTAATGCCATTACCCAGGTGGCTTTGAGGTGCTAATTAGACAGTGTTGATTAATGCCAGCTGTGCATAATGTGCTCTATTACTGGATGATCACCTGAGACATGGACAGTAAGAGAGGGAGGAGAGAGACAGAGGAGAGAGAGGGCGGTGGGGGGCAGAGATGGTGGGAAAAGAACTGAAGTGTGAGACAGCAACATCACATTGGTATAAATACGGTACCGTGTAGACGGGTTTGTCTTGTGAAAGGTTTGAGGAAAATTGCAGATTCTCATCTGGATATTTGCTCTTGGTTGTTTTATATTTTATATTCGACAATTATATTTTGTAATTATGTTTAGTTGTGTGTTCTTTTAGTTTTAGTTTATATTTATATGTTTGTTGCCTAGTCAAGTGGTATTTGTGTACAAATTACACGCTTTTGTGTACAAATTACACACTTTATACTCAAGTACTTTGTCTTCAGTGAATGTCTGTCGATCCATCTCGTCCCTATGAGAGAGCCACGGATGAGGAAGAGTTTTCCCTATTTCAGGTTTGAAAAACGTACGATTGTCACTAAACTTTCCAGAACTTTCTGTCAACAGGTCGACACAAATACTATCTGCTCCTGAGTCGAGCTCCCAACAGAGGCCGTAAGAGCTGACACAACCCTGTTTCAAACAAAACTGTTACCTGTTAACGTCTGTGCACATCGTATGTGTTATCCTTTTATTCACATTAAAACCTGCTGATCCAAACACTGCCACCTCCTGGATTACATCATTGTCAGACACACAGACCAAAGAGACGTTAACATCGCATCAGCCCTGAGAGGCCATGATGAAATGAAGACCGCTATTGGTCCAAGAACCAACACTGGGCAGGATGCAGGACCGACCATTGGATGATCAAACTGAGGCTCCGCCCAGCGATACGCCTACAAAGCTCCACCAACAGAAGGCTGCACTGTGCTCGGCTGCATGAAACAGAGGTACGAGGCTCCTCCGCTGTTCTCCTGATGAACGGCTGGAGAACAGTGACAAGGACTTTGTCTCCTGAGCCAGGAGGGGACGATCAATGACAAGTGCTCCGCGCTAAAAGTGCTTCATTTTATGAAGCAGCGGCCCCATCTGTTAGCTATAGTAGGAATAAGCACCAGGATTGGTTCGATGAGAAACTCTCACTACACATTACCGCACTCCTCAACAGCATGAAGCCCACAAAGCTTCACTCGATAATCCACGTTCTGTATCCCTTTAAAAACCAGTGGTAGGATCAAAGGAGGTCCAGCGTTCTCTGCGAAAAGTCTCCATGTCCTCTGACAACACGCCGATAAGAGCATCCCGTAGCTACGATTAATAGAAGTGACTCATGCAAGACGTGAGCACGTGCATTTGCCTGTTGAACACAAAAACAGATAGAAAAAAAAAAAAATCAGCGCGCGTCAAGAGTCAAATCCTCTACAGGTGAGTCAGCTAAACTGGTGGTCGAATGATGGTCTACATGCACTTGCTGTAATTATGAATTTTTTGACCGCTCATATTAATCTGAAAAGAGCTGAATTACAGGAGTGTAGTAGTGTACTTAAAAAGACACTTTAATAATTTAATACTCCATAGAAAACCCCACAGACTTTAATATGGCAGCTACCCTCTGTATTGCAGCTGTCAGCGGTCGGAGTGATGAAGCACAAATCGAATGTCATTATTCCACAGATAGCTCAGGCCACATACACCATAGGTCCATAACCAACGTGGAGGTAGATCAGACCAGGTCACCAGGAATTAGGACTTGTGATGTGGAAAATTAGCCCCAGATGCTTACTTTTGATTTAGTTATGGCTAATCCCTAATAAAACATTACTGAAAGATCAATGTTCAGGAATGGAAGGGCTCTCCGCTCCTCATCGTCATCATCTGTGTCTGCAGGTAGTTCACAACCAATCGTCTTTTCAGTGGGTTACATTGTCATTGTGTGAGATTTTAATGTATAAAGTTTTGGACTCAAATAACGCAATGCGGACCTAAATACCAAATTCACATTTGGACAAGTAAAACGGTTGGTTTCACAGAATGTGGAGGAAGAAGGATAGTTGTCAGTGAGCCAGCGGTTTGCATGTTATGTAGAGTCAATTTGTAAAACATTGGGACCGTCTAGCACCTGAAATCTAAGAGTCATACTCTACTCTACGCTACTCAACTTTATGCTATTCTACGATACGCTCTGCTACACTATGATACAATACACTACCCCAAGCTATGATGTACTACACCTGTAACCACCTGTGGTCACGGGCCGTGGTTCAGCTGGAGCCCAGTGGAGACCCAGTGTCAGTGGGTGGGTTAGCAAGATGACAACCATTCACACACACA
The DNA here is from genome assembly GCF_965212315.1 of Lampetra planeri. Lineage (NCBI taxonomy): Eukaryota > Metazoa > Chordata > Hyperoartia > Petromyzontiformes > Petromyzontidae > Lampetra > Lampetra planeri. The sequence goes on along the minus strand of NW_027615416.1, from coordinate 15,385 downwards.
TTCACACCTATGGGCAATTTAGAGGAAACATGCTTAGCGTGCTTTTGGAGGTGGGAGGAAGCCGGAGTACCAAGAGAGACTCCACACAGAAGGAGCCCCAGGCCAGGGATGGAACCAGGGACCTTCTCACTGGGAGGCGACAGCGCTAACCACTGCACGTTATTCTAAACCCACGAAACGTCAGCGCCGATACGGGGAAACACAGAGACACATCATCTTCACATGAAGCCTGAAGATTTTTTTTTCCCCCAAACAGCTGTTAGTTCCAAAGCAGCTTCTGTCGATGATCAAACTCACGTTCCCTCTTCACCCCCACCCCTGCCCCCGTGCTTTAGTGAAGTGTGTCAAAAGACATGATAGTGATGTTCATGTTACTGCTGAAGCAAAGGCAACTGTCCTCCCCCGTTTCTCTGCCCCTTCTTTTATCTCCTCCATCTCTTGTCTTCCTTTCATACCGTCCCCTCCATCGTTGCTCCAAACCTCTCATTCCGTGCTTTTCTTCTGCCTCCTCCTTCAAATGCTGCTCCTCACCCTCATGCTGTCTTCACATCTCCTCAACATAATGTACATCTCCCTCTCCTCTCTGAATGTGTAAAGGCAGAGCTACAGACTGTGGGTAGTGTTGGAGCACCAGAGTTCTTACAATTGTGTCCATCTGCCAAGGAGGAGGAGGAAGAGGAGGAGGAGGAGGAGGAGGAGGAGGAGGAGGAGGAGGAGGAGGAGGAGAGGCAGAGAAAGAGGCCAGAGAGCATGTGTCTTAATCTGGATCGACAGTGACATTGCTGCAAGATAAACGCCTGTCACACTTTAATCTTCCACCAATCACTTGTTCTGTCTCATGCCGGAGAGAGCGCAGACACACAGAGATGTTCTGTACATGGGGGTGTTTTCCTACAGTGTGTTTTTTCCCACACACACAAACACACACACACACACGATGTAGCACCCTGTTTTGTTATTTGTCTATGAAACTAAATAACTATTTCTGATTTAATCTATTCTGATTCATTCACCGGGTGTCTTCTTTTTTTTTTTTTTGAGAAGAAGAAGTGTGTCACAATTGAACAATTGTGTCAAGGTGAGCAGCATTCACTCGGATCCTTTACAATCTCAACTCCACTGGATATAAGTGCAAAGCGTATTACTAAGACTATCGAGGGAATACGTCATTCGTCTGATGTACTACTGTGAATTGACCATAAGACACTGATCAAGATGCACATAACAGCTCAACTGACCAACTAATTCAAACATCACACAAACCACAATGGACAGGCAGCGACGCCTCACTTATGTCTCACAGCTCATCCCAGTAGGAAACTGCATATTGGCAACCAACGTGAACGTGATTGAAACGGCGATGACGTTGGATTCGGGACTCAGGTTTGGGGTCTGACATCCATCTGACCTTTTCAGGAACTGTCACTCTCAGTGGTGAGTGTGGTGTTATGAAAAAAATAAAAAAAAAAGACACTGGAGGAATCAGCCTGCAATCTTTGAAGAGATGCTGAGATATATTAATCCATCCACTCACTCAGATGTTTCTCCAAACTAAGGCTATAGAGCTGTATTTTTGGTCCTTAAAGGAAACAGACCATTTGAAGAAACTTCACACTGGATCTACGTTTGGGTCAAACCTGCGTGGTTTGAAGAAATGAAATGACTTGAGCTTGTCCCAGTGCAGAGTTCAGGTGTTAATTTGTCTTGAGTGTATCAACAAACACACACACACACACACACACACACACTCAACAGTTGCTCTGGAACTCTGCAGCAAGGTTGGTCAGCAGGGAAATTGTGAAAAGAAAATCAAACACCTGAGCGGGGCCATTGTGGATGAATAACACCTAAACTCTACTAGTGAGTAGCAGATGCTCACGTATGTTGACGCTGTGATGAGACGCCCCGTCGGGACTCCTCCCCCAGCCGGCTGAGGGAGGGCGACCGGCTCCTCGCCCCCCTTCCCATGGTCCGGACCACCACGTTGCCATTGGGACTGCCGCTGGGCATCTGCTGAAGCAGCTGAGGTGACAGGCTGCGATGTAATGCTGAGGAGCCAGGCTGTGAGTGACCCTGTTGGGGGGCCCGGTGGGGGTGTGGCTGCTGCAGCTGTGGGACCCAGTTGGTGGGAGAACTGTGCTGCTGGTACTGACTGACCGTGAGGTTGTTGTCACTGTTGGAGCGCAGGAGGACCCGTGGCGCTGACAACGAGGACGGGGACTGACCGTTGCCGGACGATGGACCCCGGCGTCGTTTGGAGTAGGCTGGTGCCTCGCGAAAAGGCACTGCAGAGGAACGACAGGGAGAAGACATGAAACAAGGTCTTGTTTACACAAAGCTCGAGTTCAAGCTGCTGAAGGATTCAAAGGTGTGACTGAAAATGTTGTCGCTGGCACCTTGACCTTTTCACTGCAGTGTCCAATTTTACTTCCAGATCCAAAGCGACATTTAATTGCTAACGTTCTCATTTGTTTGTGGAGTACTTTGTGTTGAGTCGCAGCTGCACATAAATTAAAAACTGGGCTTGTTTCGCTGAGTCTTTCAAGAAATTCCTCCAACGACCAAGACTGAAAACAGATAGAACCGAAGTCACACTGTGGTCGTCTCTGTTAAAAGACCTTACAATGTGAAAGACATATTTGAGTGAATCCCACTCGGGCTCCGTATTACAACGTAAAAAGTGAGAGCTTATGATAAAAAAGAAATAGCTTCTCACGTCTGATGTGGAAGGCAGAAGTAGAAATTAAACTGAATTAAACCGTCACTGCACTGGACCAGAAAAAAAAGGACAGGAAAGATGTATAAATAGCTTATCTTTCTCGTTGATGTTCTATTTTTTCTCTCTAGCAACCTCATATTTGCCAGTTGAACACACACACACACACACACACACACACACACGCACACACCTTCCTATCCATCCATTCATCCGGCTATTGACTCTGGTCGTGGCCCTTCCCCAGTACATGTCTTGTCATTTTTAAGATGAATCCATCAAAATCTAATATCTCCTCCTGATTGTGTGGGCTGCACTCCAATATATAAGACCACGACCAGCCTCTGTATGGTTTTTGTTATTGATGTCTCCACACACACACACACACACACCGCCACTCAAGCACGCGTGTGTATCGATCTGATTGGTGATTGGCCATGGCACCATGCTCTCCCCAGCCATCATTAGCATTATTATCCGGATTACAGCGAGCAGAGTTGAGTTCCACTGGCCCCTGCTTCCTGCAATGTACTCTCATTGTGAGGTTGGCCGTGATTTCCCCATGGATACATCCTTCTATTACACTGTGAGATAACGAGCCAACAACGAGTAGCCCCGGCGCTCCTTGCAACCAAGGCGGAGCGGGTGCAGAACAGGGCCTGCAGCCATTTCAATAAGATGCTCCTGATTATCAGCTGATTAATACCGAGCAAACCATTGTTGGTGGGTCGCTGAGGTGTAGTTTCCTGCTCTTCTCTTTGTAGGGGAGGGTGTTGGTGGTGGGGATGGGGGGTTCACTGAGTCATTATCACGTTTCCAGACTAAAATCTCAGACCTCTGTGACTCTGCCTCCAACAGAAGTGTCGATGAAGAGGTGCTAACATCTAATGAGCTGGCACATTTAGGAGCTACCAGGCTATCTGCACATCCAGGCTATCTCCAAGACGGTGGGGGAGGGTTGCATTTCCCCCGAAGATAAACACAAATGTCCCCAATCCTCGACATTCCCCCGAATCGCACCACAATCGGTCCCACCAGAGAGACAAAACAAAACATCTTCTGTCACTGTCAGTGGCCTTGTTATATCTGAATGCTCTTGAGGAATCAAGAGACATGTCCTTGGTTTCAGGATGCGACAGGAGATTTCGGCCCTCACAGACATTTAGGATGTTTCCTTCCACAGACACAACTAATGTAACACTGCATGCTGAGATGAACGGATTTTTTCATTCAATAAATCCTTAACTGTGGAGAGAACATCTGTGATCAGTCAAAACCAAGTTACTCTGTAAAACTCCACCGAGTTACACGGACTTAACCCCATCTCCTGCCTGCCAACACCAACACAACATACAAACATAGAAATATTGTTGAGAAGTGATCCTGCAGTCGTGGAAGTAACGGGAATTTTCATTTGTGAATTGTCTCTAGCCATTTTTAACTGCTGTCATCTGGTGGCCGATGATAATCAAGCTTCGCTTTGTTTGTCTGAGGGCAGTCAGACTACGGCCTTATAGGACAGCAGATGATGATTGTGATCATTTACAACTTCCCAGAATCAATCAACTCCTGACTGAACATACATTTGACACACTGAAATAACTCACACACTCTTGTACACACTGTACTGTTGATCTAGTTACAACCCAAATGTTTCATATGACTGCCACAACAGCACAATGAAAAACGAGGCTAGATTTTATAGGACAGAATTTCCCCATTATCAATAAACTCATCTACACCCCCCCCCCCCCACACACACACACACACCATCACACCCACAATTCCTATTAATCAAAATCCCCCAAAAGTCTTTAAATGTGTTTTTAAGATGAATCCATCCAAATATAATATCGCTGTATGATTGTGTTGTAAACACACTACACAACACAGTCCACTACAACTCCGACTAATACACCCACAAAACAAAAATAAAAACTAATCAAAGCAGTATCATAGCATGATGCATGCTATGAGGGCATCACCATCATCACACACACACACACACACACACACACACACACACACACACACACACACCTCCCTGGAGAGCAGGAGCAGCTTCCTGCGACTGTTCATTGACAAAAGCAACGGATGACTCGACGCGTCAAATCAGATGGACTCGGTCGGTTCACCGCCGGAGAAGACTCGTTTCACGCGTCAAACCAGTCAAACTCCCCGAAAGACTCAATACTTCCACGACCAAACCGACCGAAGCACAATCCGACACGAACCAGTCGCTTTTTGGTTCCGATGAAACCAACTTTCCCCGGCGCGCGCGGAGTGGACGGGCTCCTTACCTTCCTTTTTTAAGGCATTGATGATCGACTTCATTGTTCCCCACCTCTGCTACTCCGACCCGCCGCCGTGTCTGTGCATATCAGGACTTTTTGGAGGCGGATTCCCGTTCAGTACCGCGGACAGAGACTCCGCGCAGAGGAGCGCACATGATCCGCTCACACCTTCAGCCCCACCGCCTCCCTCCCTCCATCAGACGGCTCTCTCTCTCTCTCTCTCTCACACACACACACACACACACACCCCATCCTCTATCCTCGTCTCTCCCACGAGGACCGTGCACTGTGTGAAGCAGCAGCACATGAAGTAGGTCTGATGGCTCTCTGAGCACGTTAAACATGAAGATTCAGGCAACGATTCAGTTTGATGGTAAGTCTGGAGTAAATAGAACAACAGTGTCTGTGCAGACTTGGAGGAGGTGGAGCTGTTTTAGTTTGGACTGGACCCATACACCTGTGAAGGAGGGTTGTCAGTCTGACAGGTCAACCAACCCAACAAACAGACATATATGAACATATAATCACGTGACTGACGTCTGTTGGGGTCTGTGTATTTCATGGGACCTACTGAGGGACGTTCTGTCTACAGATGTTCATTATTTGCTTGAAGATGTTTCACCACTCATCCCAGAAGCTTCTAGAGAACTGAAGAAGCTTCTGGGATGAGTGGTGAAACGTCTTCCAGCAAACAAGTCCAGGCACCTAGAAATACCTACGAGATACCATGACATGGACGACTGACCTTCACAGACGGATCGTCATCATATTAACAGACGGACAGACAGATAGATAGATAATCTATAACTACTACTACTATGACGAATGGAGTTTTTTATCAAAATGACTGTCAGCGGAACAATGTTGAAGCCGTTTTTCTGCCCCTCCTGTCCACGGTGTGGGTGTGTGGTGATCTGGGTGATGAGCTGCTGCACTCGTGACACTTCAGTGACACAGTGAGTTGTCGTCAGAGGCAGCGGGGAAGATGTATTTCTATCGAAAAAAAAAAAAAATTGTAGGTTTTTCAGGAGTGGAGAGATAATTCAACGCCCACGTTCAGTGTAAAAATGTTTCTATTAAGAAGTATTTACTTACATTATGTTGATGGAGGCTTAGTTTTTTTAAGGCATCCTGGAAGTGGGTGAATGTGGAAAAACAAATCTGCAGAGACCCCCCCCGTCCCCCCCCACACACAATCCCTCATATCTATTAATCACAAGGAGAACGAATAAGGAAGCTTCAATACAAAAAATAATACTTTGTGTGTTTTCCCATCATCTCTGATTAAAAGATGCTCTGATTGTCCTGTTCAGTATAAAACTGCATTCGTTGTATGAATCTCATGAACATCAGGAGCCTCAGGTGTTTCACGTGGCTGAAGGAATTTAATAAAACATGAAAAGAACGGAGACAATAACAACTGACTGTGCAGAAACACAACAAGATCCCAAGAGACACTAAACATCTCTCTCTCCAATACAAACACATGAAATATAAATAGTGCATGAAAAAAAAGAGCAAATATTAATTCCATCGCACTCAGCGAAAGAAGAGAAAGCAGAGGTCGTTGTGAAGATGTGTGTTTCATACAGTCACATGAATGTCTCCACAACTTTATTTAAAGGAAAACTGCAAGTGTTTGACATCCACCGATCCAACATAAATCTACACTAAGATGACTCCTGAGAATCAAATGGGAGAAGAAATCCAATCACAGCTGCTTTTACCTGCACTACTTAAAATATAATGTATACTTTTTTTCTTAAACATGGCATAATCTGTAATGCAGATGAAGATGAACGAGCAAAATTGGTTGTTTGCAAGGAGAAATATTCCTCAGAGCAGTGATGCATTGATAGGTTTCCACTCAGCTTGATGAATTGGTTGGTGTTCACACAAACTGTGCCTGCCGGATTAGCAGCTGATGGGAATTTGGGATTTTTTTTTTCTCTTTTACTTTCAACAGGTTCCCATACATCCAGGATTTGATATTAGCCAGTTGTTGGGAAGAGGGACGAAGATGAGCAAATGATGGACCGGGTTACGAGCTGCAAATCCTCGGTGTTGCTAAGCAACTCAGAGGGGGATTCATACATCCTTAAAGCTATACGTACACACCAGCACACACACACACACACACACACCTGCTGGTTGTATGACGTCATTTACATTCCTGCCTCACATCTGCACATGTCATGCTGAGTTCCATGCTGGTAACGAGGGCTGGTGAAAACACCGTCTCCATCTCTAGTCGCTGTCTTGCCAATGTAACACCTAAGAACAATAATCTAATCATAAAAAGTCTTCAAAGCATGTAGCGCTTTCCAGGACAGACGAAGATCCTTTACATTGGATCCATTACTCCCCTCGCTAGACACACACTGAACGGCGGTAGCTACGGGGCAGACTGACAGAAACATGGCTGCCAATCCGTGCCTCTGCGACCACCACCAAACATTCACTGACATTCATATGATGACACACTGATACACATTTGTCCAAGAATTGACCCCGAGAAAGAGCAACGTACCAGATGGCTACATGCAAGGCATATGTTGTCATAAACTATGCAATAATGCATGATGAGCACATTTCTTTCATTTTCAGAACGTGCCCTTGTCTTTTACTGTACATGCAGTTGAGGAAGAACAGTCGGGAGTTGTTGAGTTTCTAGTTGGGAGTTAAATAAAAATTAATACATAAAATAAAATAAAATTCAAATAACAGTTAAACAAACAAACAAACAAACAAACAAACAGATACATAAATAGATAGAAATTCAGATTCAAAACAAAAACACCCATCCTCCAAATTTCTTTCCTTGCCACCATAGCTCTCAAGCTGTGACCATCAGGTTGTCCTTCCTGGATACACTGATGACAGAATCAGACGGATATAGCAGATGGATTTGAGACACTTATAAAGTAGGTGGACATTTCACAACACTGAATAGATTAGAGCGTAGTCATCATTTATTTATGCCCAACATTAACATTCATCAGTTTCGGTTCTATCGACTGAAGGTGACTGCCGTCACTTTGTAGCCGGCTGTTTCTGTCGGCGGATTGACAGTGTCCCCACAACTGTGAACCCCACAACTGCTTCAGCGGTGACACATCAACTCAAGTCAAATCATTAAGACAAAATGCCAGAATCGGAACTAATTTCACTGTAAGGTTATTTGATTACTGGTTGTGGTTCAGTATTTTGCAGGGTTTGTTTGTTTTAGGGTCCAGTTCAAAGAAGAAAACAAACATCCAGATGTACATTTAAGCTTTGACAGTGTGTGCGTGGGTCCATCTTGTCTGACTATTTACCAGTGTGCTCCCTGGGAGTGTGTGTGTGTGTGTGTGGGGGAGGTCTAATACACCCACCTGTCAATCATTCTCAAACAGGCTTATAGCTGCTGTATGGAGATGGGAAATACACACATTGTCACAATACACTCACTCATTGTTCCCACTTCAGTTGTGTTTTTTGCCTCATTTTAGGGGTTGCGGTGACTAAATAACCTTCTTTCAGCTCTAAAAGTCATCAGTGTATTTTGTTTTAACACACTGCTGCATTAGTACATGTTTTGTTTCCATGATTGTTCAAGTGTCTCTGCCGCAGCCAGCTGAGCTGCAAAAGTCACGTTATTCTTTGTCGCTGCTCATTAGTGTGCACATATTAAAATGTACATTATTTACATTTGTCATTGTGCTTCTGTCTCAAACCCCTCACACAATGTTGTCAACAACAGTGAACTGAGGTCTTGAATAACAGCCTGCATGGACTTTTATAAGACATGTTAATACTACTTTTAATTTCTGCTCTTATCTGTACGTGACCTTGGGTGTCATGAAAAGCCCCCATAAATAAAATATATTGTTGTTGTTGTTGTTATCGTTTAAATTTTAATTTCCATGACCATTATTATTCGCAGTATAATGTAAGAAGCATATTATTTCACTTTTATATTCAACAACGGTACTGTACCACAAACACACACACACACACACACGCGCGCACACACACACACACAAGGTCATTGATATATACATGAGGACATGTGTAAATCACTACCAAACAAAAACTGTCCACCTAGATTGCATCTTTTTTCTGAATTCGCCTCACAGGATTACTGGATATGTCTCCATCCATCTTCAACACACCAACACTGCTCTGGCGCACACACACACACACACACACACACCAAGCGGATGAAAAATACTGTAAAAATCCGTTGATTGATTCGGAGCCTCCGAGTGTCAGAATAACCCATAACCACTGAATTAGCATAGTAACACATGGCACCAGTGCTCATGGCTTGTCTCTGTCATTCTGAGGTCCTGCGCTGCGACGATCATCATCGCCACATTTTGAAACATCCTGTTTAGTCAGATGTAACATACAGACAATTCGTTGCATTTCGTCTTGCTTTGACGCCCTCTGTGCTGCACATGCACATTTACGCTCGCAGCTCACATATGAAAAGTCGCACATGTTCCCACTGGATGAGTCAGTACTACATGTGAAATCAACACAGAAACGGTGTGTTGTTTGATGATAATGACTTGTCATTCGCATACAGCTGGGACAGGAACGGGCTGCGTTGGTTCAAAAGCAGCGTGCGCAAAATTCACGATAAGGCGAAAATTTAAATGGAAAAATAAAAGCGATGCATACTCGCATAGTTTGAAGATATCATCGAAAGATTTTAGAAGATGAATTTACACCTGAGGCATATAACAGTGACAATATCTAACATCCAGCAGCTTGTTCTCCTCTCTCTCTGATCACAACCTTCCATGTTTCCCTTCAACCTGTGAACCGACAAACATCTCAGTGTTCCCACGCTCACCCACAGAGGTGTGACCACGAAGACGCCCTTGCAGGAAGTCATCTCGACATCAAGCTCCATTCCTCATTATGCCAAGTCTCCTTCTGCAGGAAGAGAGGCTAATCTGTCTGACGAGTCGCCATGGCGACGCTGATAGGCATCAGACAGATGACAGTCCATTACCTTACAAAATCCCTCATCTGATCTGATCTGAAGAAGTTACGGACATGAACCACAGAAAGTCGACTTCAGACATTCAGGACATGGAAAGCAGAAACTTAGGGCTGGATGACAGCGTGTTCTTGTCCTGCAGCCTCATCAGGGAACATGATTATAGAATAAAACAGTACGAGCAGAGCAGGAGAAGGAGGAGGAAGAGGAGGACGAGGAGGAGGAGGAGGCCCTCCCAGTCTCAAATGAGGGAGGTGAACTTCTCCCATAATTAGCACGTTCAGGTTGAAACCATTCCACGATTTAATGATGACTGTAGTATGACTGATAAGGGTTCCATGACATGCAAGGGCATACAGTCAGATAAAAGACTTTGGTTTTATCCTCAGCCCGAGTATATGAAGGTTAGGTTCGCTTTACAGAAGTTCTAAGAGCCATGGGCAGGTTATTAAGAAAATAAAAAAGTTGGACTTATTTTCAAATGGATTACTTACGACTGCACTGCTTTATTTGTGGATTTGTTTGTGTTGCCCCCCCCCTCCCCGTGTCATTACGTATGGTTCACAGTGAAACCAGAGAGCTGCGAGAAGCAGTAAAAGGGTTGAATCATTACACGTCATAAGTTCACAACATATGCGGCTCCGAGCAGGTCGGCCACTTATCACGGGGCTCGCAACGCCATCGCTGGCTCCTAATGTCCTTGGGGCTAAATTCTCAATCCCACTGGCCCCTGATGGAAAGTCCATCAGTGCACTGAGAATGGGAGAGTAAAGAAGCAATTGTAAAGTGCTTTGGAGAAAAGATATTTGAATGCGGTCCATTCATACGACGCAGTCGAGGGATTTGTGTGATTTGAAGAGCAGCCGCCGGAGCCTCTCAGCTTCGGCGTGGCTTCTTACACTTTTATGCCATCGAAACAGATCTATTCGATGAAAGACGCAAGTGATGGATCTAAAAAAAAACACCTATAAAAGTCCCTCTGCAAAATAATCACCACACCATAATACTCCTTTCATTTCAGTAACGGCTATCGGTAGCGCTTCATATCTCAACCGTCGGGTCCTTGTGCCTCCACAACTTGTTGTCTGGTCTCCACGATGTACGTTGTCTCTAATGATGTATAAAACAATGACGTAATGAAACAGCAGATTTGTGTGGCTCAGCTGTTACATCATCTGTACAGCAAGAGAGACTGGGAAAGTCACGGTTTGACCCCATCACACACACACACACACACACACACACACACACACACACACACACACACACACACACACACACACACACACACACACAGACCGACTGTGATTAACATTCACATGCACTCAAGCTTCGTATATTCTGCAAGAAGCTCAACAGGACACAAGCTGTGTGGGGTGAGAAGCACCAGGCTGAGCTGGTTTGTGTGTGTGTGGGATTAAGATGGAGAGTGGCCATCGAGGGTCAAAAGGGTGATGAGTTCGGGGTGAGAGGGGTGAGGGGAGGGGAGCTCGGAGGGCGTCCAACTCTGCAGCGGGCGGAACCCGTGGTGGCCAATGGAAAATCCAAAAGTCCAAATGTCCCATCCCAAACTCCACAGGGTCAACAGAGGACAGACACCAAACAAAGATGACTGAACTGAAATCGAGCACTCGAGGCTGTGGTGGAAACGGTAGAGAGAGAAGGGAGCGGGGGGTCTGTAGTGGATTTTAACAGCACTAGGGCTTTTCTGCCGTGTTGCCTTTCACCCTTTGCCAGGTTGCTACTGTCTGACGGCACCATAAGAGAGGGCAACAACTGCAGGATTACGTCTGTAGATTAGATTAGATTTTCTCTCTCTCTGTCTCCCCCACCCCCCCACCTCATCTTTTCTGTTCTCTTTTTATATATTTATTTCTTTGTTCATCTTTTCTCATTTCCACTAAGGCCTGTTAATCCCAAGCTGGATCTGTGCTCCACAACCTGCTTCACAGGACCCCGCCTGTATCCATGGGAGGCTTGGTGTTCATGCCAGTGGACTGGACGTACTGACTGTATGTAGTGGGTACACTTTGGACACAAGCGTTGTTGTTGTTGTTGTTGTTTATTGTATTGAAACTAGAAAGGACTTCTAGTTTGCTTGAAAAACTAAAAATGTCATATCAACAGGTGTTCAACTGGGACATAGTCCGTCTCTAATCTGCCTCTTCACAACTTCAGAAATGATATGTGAACTTAATAAGCTGATAAAGAGAAGTGGCAACTTAGCAACCAACGCAATTATTAGAAAGAAACAAACAAAAAAAAAAACGGAATTAGTTCAACAAACTTTTTTTTCTTTTTTTCCTGTTTGTGTGAAATCGTTCTCGTCTTCTCACCTCCCTCACATCCCCTCTGTCACATACAGCAGCAGAGAGAAATAACACACATACAGTATCGTATGTGCAGCTACCTCCTGCTTTAGAAACAAAGGCTGAGATGCTTGATGCTGTCAAATCTGGGATTAAACCAGTCGAATCATGACACATCCCACAACACTCAGTATACAGTTTGTACAGACATCACAAAGCCTAATTGTAGCTGCATTCACTTCCTTTGTTAGTTTATTTTTTATATCATATTTTATATTATTACATTTATTTGGGATGTGTGTGTGTGTGTGTGTGTGTATGTATGTGTGTGTGTGTGTGTGTGTGTGTGTGTGTGTGTGTGTGTGTGTGTGTGTGTGTGTGTGTGTGTGTGTGTGTGTGTGTGTGTGTGTGTGTGTGTGTATATATATACATATAAATATAAATCTTATGTAAATGTGCCTGGATTATAACCTAGTTTTTTATAGTATTTTGTTTGGGTTTCTTTTTCTTTTTCCTCTTGTCTTCTTTGACTGGAGCTGTTGAAAAGAATAGAATTTCCCTCTGGGATAAATAAAGTCTTTCTGACTAAATTCGGAATATCCTCTCTACACATACCTACCTGACCAGTGTTTACACAAGCACTAAATAAATCCTCCAATACATAATCAACAGTGTAGTTCCTGAACATTTTAGCCTGGAAAATCTCTCAAGTCTCACATAAACTCAAATAAAACTACAGCTCTTAATCCCAAAGCCTGTGTAGCGTGTCATGGAACTGAACAGAAGAGTATGTGTGTGTGTGTGTGTGTGTGTGTGTGTGTGTGTGTTTGTGTGTGTTGTTTAAAAACAATCAATAGAAGCATCTCAAAGTTTATCTCTCGGTTTGATCAAATTCTTCCAGGAAGAATTAGAACACTGACAAGTCACACACACGTGGAAACGGACCAATCAGCTCCCTGGGGATGAGGTATTGATCATTTCTCTCAGCCTAATCGGCCTGGGATTGTCCTGGTGTAAACATATATTTTCATCCTCTTGGCAATGCTCTGGTAATCCCACGGAGGGGATTACACTGGGGGGGTCATTTAGGACATTCAGACCGCAGAGGATTTGAAATGTATCCTGGTAGAGATCCAGAAAACACTGGGGAAGAACAGTCAACGGATGAGAGTGAAACTCACCTATATCTTTCTCCTTGTGGTTCTTGATGAGTTCAGCCAGCTCAAAGTTTCCAGCAATAATAGCAACCTGGAGATAGAAATACAACAAATAAAACTGGCATTTTGGTTTATTTACCAGGGAAAGATATTCACATATGACTCTCTTTTGGTAGTTTTTGAATTTCATCACGTAACAATTTAAGAGGAAAACTCATTCTGTCTTTAAAAAGCAGCTGGACATGACACTGTGGGGAAAAAAACATTTATTCATTCATAAAGTCAATAAATTAACTGAAAAAACTCAAAGGAAACGAGGAAAATATACAAGAAATTAGGAAACAGTTAGTCTTTTAGTAATTTCTTTGTCACTGTCTCACTGAATGGGGAGTTAAATTGGATTTTTTCTCTCTCTCAGTTGCAGAAAACACTGATTTCCACAAATCTTGATGTCTTTAAACATCTGTAGCCACCAATCCAGTAATCTAGTAATCTATCACACACACACACACACACATGTACGTTGACATTCACATGACATCGGTCAGAAGGACTCGACCAAGAAAAAATCACATGTGATTCAAGTTCAAGCAGCTGAACACACGCAATGTAGATGCATCAGTAGATGGTGAAGTGATGAACATATCTGTCAGATTACATGGAGTTTTTGATAAATGAAGTTCAGCTTTTAAACTCAACTCATGAGTCAGTGTCACCAAGCGGTTATGATGGAAAAAAAAAAAAAATCATCACTTGTTATCAAGCTCCACGAAACAGATCTGTATGTTCTCTCTGTGACCAGCAGGGGGCAGTAAATGACTCAGGAGTGGGTGATCCACTTTGACGAAAGGCTTTCTGTTGTAATGTTAATGCTTACAGTTGTTTCTGCAGGCATACTACAGGGTTTACAGCATGTCAGGTGATCGAAGACACACACACACACACACACACACACACACACACACACACACACACACACACACACACACACACACACACACACACACACACACACACACACACACACACACACACACACACACACACACACACACAGCTCAAGGGAAACCCAGCAGCATTATATAAGCATGCCTGCTCTCAACACCAGAGAACAGATATTCAAGCAGAAGAGAGAGAAACACTTTAAAATTATTTTATGTACCAGAATGGAACCTCTTACATTTTTCAATATGCTGCATAAATATGCAACATGTCAATTCTTTGCCGGCAAACTAACAACAATAAAAAGTGTACTCTGAAATGAATCAGAGGATGTACAGTGATCTAATGGTCCGACATGGTGTAAGGACCATGAGATGGAGGAAGGGACGTGTCCCTCGTGATGAATGCTGGCTGGATCGCCCACTCACAATAGTACACGGCGCCATGTGTGACAAATCTATGGCAGCTATTCTCCAGAGGGATCCTGATTTCAGTGCAGGCTCAGTAGCTGGGACTGAGCATCACACCAGGACAATGTGACGGATGAACTTGTCATTTCCTCTGTGACCTAAAAATGTAACAGATCCAGAACTGACTGGAAGTGTGAGATGTTTGAAGCAGTTTGTCTTTCCTGCCAATCAGCCGTTTGCAGATTTAAATTATTCACATGCATTTTAACACGTGAGGTGGACAGGATTTAATGGATTTTAAACACTGCTTAAATACATCTTGCTTCAAATAGGACTAAGTCAAAAAATATATTTATTCTAGATAATACTGATGCTGTAGCATTCCACATGCTGTTTCTATGTCCTTAGAAGAGATTTTTGAAACATAGGCGACAGCTTTTTAATCACATTTACTTTCCTTTCATGTCTGAACATCGAAATTCCAATGAAAACAAGAGATATACTGTATGTCTATGCAAACAGAAATCCACAATCAGAAATCTCTGATTTGTCTGATTACACCGG
>NW_027615415.1:42500-44379 GCF_965212315.1 Lampetra planeri | reverse complement strand
GAGACACAGAGACACACAGAGACTCACACAGAGACTCACACAGAGACCCACAGAGACACACAGAGACTCACATAGACCCACAGAGATTCACACAGAGACTCACACAGAGACCCATACAGAGACACACAGAGACCCACAGAGAGACCCACAGAGACACACAGAGACACACAGAGACTCACACAGAGACTCACACAGAGACCCATACAGAGACCCATACAGAGACACACAGAGACTCACACAGAGAGACACAGAGACACACAAGAGACCCACAGACACCCACAGACACCCACAGAGACACACAGACTCACACAGAGACCCACACAGAGACCCACAGAGACACACAGAGACACACAGAGACTCACATAGACTCACACAGAGACTCACACAGACCCACAGAGACACACAGAGACACACATAGACTCACACAGAGACTCACACAGAGACCCATACAGAGACACACAGAGACCCACAGAGACACACAGAGACTCATAGACCCACAGAGACTCACACAGAGACCCATACAGAGACACACAGAGACCCACAGAGACTCACACAGAGACCCATACAGAGACACACAGAGACCCACAGAGACTCACACAGAGACCCATACAGAGACACACAGAGACCCACAGACACCCACACAGAGACTCACAGGCCTGCTCCACTCAATGCCACACAAGGCAGCCATGGGCAGTGGTTTTCACAGCGGTGTTTTATTCAACTTCAAGCAAACATCAACAAACAAACAAACCGGGAGGACGGCGACAGCATCGACTACAACACCGTGCAGGCGTGGGCCTCCCCTAGGTCGACTCGGCCCCAAACGAGTGCCAGGGGCACGGCCTGTAAACGTGGCCACTGTGGAGAGACAGGCGTTGGTGCGAGTGGCCACCCACCCCCACCCCACTGTGTGTGTCACTGTGTGTGTGTGTCACTGTGTGTGTGTGTGTGTCACTGTGTGTGTGTCACTGTGTGTGTGTCACTGTGTGTGTGTCACTGTGTGTGTCACTGTGTGTCACTGTGTGTGTGTGTCACTGTGTGTCACTGTGTGTGTGTGTCACTGTGTGTGTGTCACTGTGTGTGTGTGTGTCACTGTGTGTATCACTGTGTGTGTGTGTCACTGTGTGTGTGTGTCACTGTGTCTGTGTATCACTGTGTGTGTGTCACTGTGTGTGTGTGTGTCACTGTGTGTGTCACTGTGTGTATCACTGTGTGTATCACTGTGTGTGTGTCACTGTGTGTGTGTCACTGTGTGTGTGTCACTGTGTGTGTCACTGTGTGTGTCACTGTGTGTGTGTGTCACTGTGTGTGTGTGTCACTGTGTGTGTGTCACTGTGTGTGTGTGTCATTGTGTGTCACTGTGTGGGTGTGTCACTGTGTGGGTGTGTCACTGTGTGGGTGTGTCACTGTGTGTGTCACTGTGTGTGTCACTGTGTGTGTGTCACTGTGTGTGTGTCACTGTGTGTGTGTCACTGTGTGTGTCACTGTGTGTGTGTGTCACTGTGTGTCACTGTGTGTGTGTGTCACTGTGTGTCACTGTGTGAATGTGTCACGTGTGTTTGTCACTGTGTGTGTGTCACTGTGTGTGTGTCACTGTGTGTGTGTCACTGTGTGTGTGTGTCATGTGTGTGTGTGTCATGTGTGTGAATGTGTCACTGTGTGTGTGTGTGTGTCACTGTGTGTGTCACTGTGTGTCACTGTGTGTGTGTCACTGTGTGTGTGTCACTGTGTGAATGTGTCACTGTGTGTCACTGTGTGTGTATGTCACGTGTGTGTGTGTGTGTCACTGTGTGTATCACTGTGTGTGTGTGTGTGTATGTCACGTGTGTGAGTGTCACTGTGTGTGTGTATCACTGTGTGTGTGTGTGTATGTCACGTG
>NW_027615415.1:0-35000 GCF_965212315.1 Lampetra planeri | reverse complement strand
ATGACACAGCCACTCACCATGTGCATGCCGCCGCCGCCTCCCATGCCGCCTCGTGGCTGCTGCTCCATCATCCGCGGCTCTCCAGGGCGCATCTCCCTCCCTGCGTCGCCACCGTCACCATCATCACCATCATCACCATCATCACCATCATCACCATCATCATCACCATCATCACCACAATCATTAGCATCACCATCATCATCATCACGACCACCGTCATCACCACCACCATTAGCATCACCACCATCACTACCACCATCATCACCATCATCACCATCATCACCATCAGCACCATCAGCACCATCCCATTAGCATCATCACCATCATCACCACAATCATTAGCATCATCATCATCATCACGACCACCGTCATCACCACCATCATCACCACCACCATTAGCATCACCACCATCACTACCACCATCATCACCATCATCATCACTACCACTACCACCATCACTACCACCATCACCACCACCACCATTAGCATCACCACCATCACTACCACCACCACCATTAGCATCACCACCATTAGCATCACCACCATCACCACCACCATCACTACCACCATCACCACCACCATCACCACCATCACCACCATCACCACCATCACTACCACCATCACCACCACCATTAGCATCACCACCATCACCACCATCACCACCATCACTACCACCACCACCATCACCACCACCACCATTAGCATCACTACCATCACTACCACCACCACCATTAGCATCACCACCATTAGCATCACCACCACCATCACCACCATCACCACCATCACCATCACTACCATCACTACCACCATCACCACCATCACCACCATCACTACCACCATCACCACCACCATCACTACCACCATCACCACCACCATCACTACCACCATCACCACCATCACCACCATCACTACCACCATCACCACCATCACCACCATCACCACCACCAGCTTCACGTCAACTCTGCACGGTGAGCGTGAGTGGCTCAGTGGGTGAGTATCTGGACTGGGCCTCCCCTAGGTCGACTCGGCCTCAAATGAGTACCTGGTGCTAATGGGATGATGGAGACAAAGGCGTCCTGGCGTGGTGCTGGCCACCCACCCCCTCATGTGCCTTGCCGGCCTTCATCGGTGCTCGCTAACAGCACTTGCCCCTACAGTCTGTTAAGGCTACATGGGGGATCTTTGTGTGTGTGTGTGCATGTGTAAGGGTGTGTACGTGTGTGTGTGTGCACTTGTGTGTACGTGTGTGTGTGCGCGTGCGTGTGTGTGTGTGTCCGCGTGCGTGTGTGTGTGCGCGCGTGTGTGTACGTGTGTGTGTGTGTGTGTACGTGTGTGTACGTGTGTATGTGTGTATGTGTGTGTACGTGTGTGTGCGTGTGTGTACGTGTGTGTACGTGTGTGTACGTGTGTGTACGTGTGTATATGTGTGTGTATGTGTGTATGTGTGTGTGTGTGTACGTATGTGTGTGTATGTATGTGTGTGTACGTGTGTGTGTGTGTACGTGTGTATATGTGTGTACGTGTGTATATGTGTGTGTGTGTGTACGTGTGTGTGTGTGTGTACGTGTGTATGTGTGTGTGTACGTGTGTGTGTGTATGTATGTGTGTGTGTACGTGTGTGTGTGTGTGTACGTGTGTGTATGTGTGTGTGTATGTGTGTGTGTGTACGTGTGTGTGTGTGTGTACGTGTGTGTATGTGTGTATGTGTGTGTGTACGTGTGTGTGTGTGTGTACGTGTGTGTATGTGTGTGTGTATGTGTGTGTGTATGTGTGTGTGTATGTGTGTGTGTATGTGTGTGTGTTTTGTGTGTGTGTATGTGTGTGTACGTGTCCGTACCCATTTGAGGCTGAAACATGGCACCTCGTGACTCTGGCAGGGTTCGGGCATCCCTCCTCCTCCTCGCTGATTAAACCTGCAGCACCATCATCACCATCAACATCATCAACATCAACAACATCAACATCAATCTTAATTTTTGGAGCTTTCGTGACTGCAGGAATTATTCTTTGGTTCTTTCGGTTAAGTCACGTCTAAAGATAAAATAATAAATTAAAATAATAGCGACGTTTCCATTGCAACACAAGCAATCATCATCAGGCATAAGAGAAATAGCAACAAAAATCTAACTAGAAAACTATAGACAGACATACAAGCAGACAGACATCACAAGGGACACACAGAGAGAGGACACATATCGGCACAGAGAGAGGGGTCGTTTCTGTGACGGTCCCTTAAATATAGGGAGGGGGGGGGCGGGGACGGAGAGAGGGAGGGGGCAGAGAAAATTAGCATATCAATGAGTGGACGGCAACGTG
Source organism: Lampetra planeri (assembly GCF_965212315.1). Taxonomy (NCBI): domain Eukaryota; kingdom Metazoa; phylum Chordata; class Hyperoartia; order Petromyzontiformes; family Petromyzontidae; genus Lampetra; species Lampetra planeri. Next base: position 32,684 of record NW_027615415.1, on the reverse strand, counting down.
TTGCTGCTGCGCAAGTAAGATGACGACGTGGCACGGCACGCAAGCTTGAAAATTAAGGGAATATGGATCCATAGCAGGTCGCAGGTCCACCAAAGATCCGGACGCAGCCTCTCCCGGGCAGAGCAAGGAGGCTTGCGTTGAAGATTGTGTTTTTTATCCTTCCATCTGGCAACAAAACTGACACCTTTTTTTACAAGGAGTCATGTTTGCATAGACCACAATACCTGCAGTCGTAATGCAAACAAAAAACTCTGATAATGTGTGTGCACTGTCCTTGAAGTTGATTGGTCCACACCCGAGACAGCTTTCCTTAGAGCCTAGTCTCACACGGTGTTGGACCAGATGACGCCAAAAGGCGCACAACTCAAAGACAATGCACCATCAGAGTATGAGAGCTTGGGGCAAGCATCCACACCATTGGAACCTCATTTGCCAGTAAAAAATATGATAATTGGTTTTTTTACCCTTCTATCTGGCAACAAAACTGACACCTTTTTTACAAGGAGTCATGTTTGCATAGACCACAATACCTGCAGTCATAATGCAAACAAAAAACACAACTCTGATAATGTGTGTGCACTGTCCTTGAAGTTGATTGGTCCACACCCGAGACAGCGGAGGAGCGACGCTCACAACAACGAGCGGAGCGCCGGGTGGCTAAAGCACAGCAAGTTGGTACAGTAGGGGGCACAGGTGGTGCATCAGCCGGTCATCTCGGTCATCTCAGTCGACCCGTGGCACCTGCTGGGTCTGCTCCGTGACCTCCTGCCAGCGGGCGTTCGACACTTCACGTGGCCTCAGGGTGCACTTGGCCTGGCACAAGCGTCGTGGTGACGTCAACGCCACTTAGTGGCGAATGGCGGTTGTTGTTGTTGTTGTGTGTGTGCGTACGTGTGTGTGCGCGTTGTGCGTGCGTGCGTGTGTGTACGTGTGTGTGCGTGTGTGCATGCGTACGTGTGTGTGTGCGTGCGTGTGTGCATGCGTGCGTGTGTACGCGTGTGTGTGTACGTGTGAGTGTGCGTGCGTACGCGTGTGCGTGTGTGTGTGCGTGTGCGTACGTGCGTGTGTGTGCGTGTAATTGCATCACCTCGCATGTCATCCGCAGAGGGTCCCATTCCTCGGGGGTCTCTGAGCTGCTCGGCCGAGACGGAGCGGGGGTCCATGGGCGGCCCGGGGTACCCCCTGACGCACACGCAAACGCACACGCAACGCACACGCAACGCACACGCGTGGCACACACTGAAAGTAGCGACAGAAACCCGCGACGAGCTCCCCTGCGTGGGGGGCGAGGTCGTCAACTTCTCCCCCGAGCCGCCACCACCAACACCACCGCCACCACCACCAACACCACCACCGCCGCCACCACCGCCACCACCAACGCCACCGCCACCCGCCACCACCACCAACGCCACCCGCCAACACCGCCACCCGCCGCCGCCCGCCGCCGCCGCCGCCGCCGCCCCACCCGCCACCCGCCACCGCCACCACCACTCACCTGCTGGGATGGTCGCCATCAGGGGGCGTGCCCATGTGACCTCCAGGTCTCCGCTCCAGAGGCCCGTCTCCCAAGAGGCCCCCCGCCCTCCCCACCCCCACCCCGCCCTCCCCCCCCTCCACCTCCACCACCACCAACCCCCTCCCATTGGTCCACCCCCTCCACCCATTGGACCGCCCCCTCCACCCATTGGACCGCCCCCTCCACCCATTGGCCCGCCCCCTCCACCCATTGGCCCTCCTCCTCCACCCATTGGACCACCCCCTCCACCCATTGGTCCACCCCCTCCTCCCATTGGCCCTCCCCCTCCACCCATGGGCCCGCCCCCTCCCATCGGTCCGCCTCCTCCCATTGGTCCTCCTCCTCCCAAGGGACCCGCCTCCTCCCATGGGTCCGCCTCCTCCCATTGGTCCTCCTCCCCCCCATCGGACCGCCCCCTCCCATAGGCCCGCCCCCTCCCATTGGTCCTCCTCCTCCCAAGGGTCCGCCTCCTCCGCCTCCCATGGGTCCGCCCCCTCCACCCATTGGCCCGCCCCCCTCCACCCATGGGTCCGCCTCCTCCCATTGGTCCTCCTCCCCCCATAGGTCCGCCTCCCCCTCCCATGGGTCCGCCCCCTCCTCCCATTGGCCCTCCCCCTCCTCCCATTGGCCCGCCTCCCCCGCCCATTGGCCCGCCCCCTCCGCCCATTGGCCCTCCTCCCATTGGCCCCCCTCCACCCATGGGTCCGCCTCCTCCCCCCATGGGTCCGCCTCCTCCCCCCATGGGCCCGCCCCCTCCGCCCATTGGCCCGCCCCCTCCGCCCATTGGCCCGCCCCCTCCTCCCATTGGCCCGCCCCCTCCTCCCATTGGCCCGCCCCCACCCATTGGCCCGCCCCCACCCATGCCTCCTCCAGGGCCAGTCATGTGCATGGCCATCCGTGGTCCATCGGACATGGGACCTACCACACGTCACAGAACACACACACCACACGCATCACACACACATCACACACGCATCACACATCACATACACACACCACACGCAATACATCACACACACGCATCACACACGCAACACACCACACACATCACACACACACCACACACACGCATCACACCACACGCAACACACCACACCACACACACATCACACACGCATCACACCACACACACACACACGCAACACACCACACCACACACCACACCACACACACCACACACACAACACCCCACACACACACATCACACAAACCACACATACCACACCATACACACACACAGACCACACGCATCACACACACATCACACACGCAACACACCACACACACACAACACACCACACACATCGCACACACCACACATCACACCCCACATACACACAACCACCACACGCATCACACACACACACCACATACACAACCACCACACACCACACACACCACACGCTTTTTCTCAACCATCCTGAACACCTCCTCTGTCAGCCAGGGTCTCTGGGGAGGTCTGGACCACGTACCCAAAGCAGCCATTGCAGCTGCATGAGTCACAGTCCTAAACCTCGCCCATTTACCCTCGACATCTGGAGGAGTGGGGGACGATGCCAACCCCAGCTGCAAGTGATGATGAAATTCTCGCTTGCAACTTTCATCAGCTAACTGAGACCAGGTCACCTTAAGTTGGAATGGGGTCCTGGGTGTACACACACCACCGGAGTGGAAGAATGGCAGGTGCATCTTACAGATGACAAGTCGATGGTCAGAGGGCAGATCAGCTCCACGGTAGGTCCTGGTGTCAAGGACATGGTCCCGCATCCGCTGGTCCGTCACTATGTAGTCCAGCAGATGTTCTTGCTTGGACCCGCCATGCATCCATGATGTTGTGTGGATGCGCCGATGCCGGAAGAGCGTGTTGGTAATTACAAGCCCATTGGTTGCATAGAAGTCTAGCAGCCTCCTACCGTTGTTATTGAGCTGATCTGGCCCATGCCCTCCAATCACTCCAGACCAGGTACCAGCATCATGACCAACTCGGGCATTGACGTCACCCAACAAGATGACTCTGTCCCGAGTGGCCACTTTAGCCAGCACCTGTGACAGGAGGTCATAGAAGGAATCTGACTCATCGGCTTTGCCTGCATCCCTCCACGGATGTTCGTCTTCGGTGGGGGCATAAGTAACCACGACCACCACTCCTCACCTCCGGTTGATGGGAAGGCGAGCCCAAAGTAGCCTGGGGCTTACAGCTTCCCACACCTCACCGCCACGCTCCCACGCCCCCTTCATTCTTTTGTTCAGAAGAAGAGCCACTCCCTGTTGTTTGGCAGTCTCCTGCCCCGAGTAGAGGACTGTCCACCCCTCATGGTGGCAGGAGCCAGAACCGGTCCACTGGACCTCCTGAATGCCACAGAGATCCAGACGGTACAGGTCCAGCTCCCGACAGAGGAGTGGCAGCCTCTCCTCCGCAGTGAGCGTTCGAAGATTCCACGTGGCCACACGAAGTGGTTTTTCGTTGTTTCTGGAGGAGCCCCGAGGGTGAAGATTCAATCTCCTGGCTCCGCCAATTGGGGTTTGGCCAGGAGACGTCACAGACGCCTGTCCCCCCGGGGCCTCCGGCACAAGCTTATTAGTTACATATTTATGTTTCATTCGTAGTTTCGTGGTAATGAATTGAAGGTGTTACCAGCCCCTCGCACCCGTCCAGAGCCCCCGTTTAGCCGCTGTGGTGGTCACAGACGCCATGAGGGGAGAAGCCAATGGGCATTGACATTGGCCCTCCCCCCCACAGCACTTTCCACGACAGTGTTGCCCGTCCGGCACCACGAGGAGGTAGGGGGTTGTTTTGCCATGCGTAGTGTGTACACACACACACACATACACACGTACACACACACGTACACACACGTATACACACGTACACACACGTGTACACACGTATACACACACACACACGTACACACACACGTATAACCACACACACACACACACGTACACACACGTGTACACACGTATACACACACACACACGTACACACACACGTATAACCACACACACACACACACGTACACACACGTGTACACAAGTATACACACACACACACGTATAAACACACACGTACACACACGTGTACACACGTATACACACACACACGTATACACACACACACGTATACACACACACACACACGTACACACACACGCACACACACGCACAAGCCAGCATGCCTGCTTACTGGACTGAGGAGACTGGCCCTCTTAGGGAGCGCGTGAAGGCAACCGCAGAGGAGAGAAGCGTTAGTCCACAGCGAGCCCCGCACACTCAGCACCACGCTCAGCACCACGCTCAGCACCACGCTCAGCACCACGCTCAGCACCACGCTCAGCACCACGCTCAGCACCACGCTCAGCACCACGCTCAGCACCACGCTCAGCACCACGCTCAGCACCACGCTCAGCACCACGCTCAGCACCACGCTCAGCACCACGCTCAGCACCACGCTCAGCACCACGCTCAGCACCACGCTCAGCACCACGCTCAGCACCACGCTCAGCACCACGCTCAGCACCACGCTCAGCACCACGCTCAGCACCACGCTCAGCACCACGCTCAGCACCACGCTCAGCACCACGCTCAGCACCACGCTCAGCACCACGCTCAGCACCACGCTCAGCACCACGCTCAGCACCCACGCTCAGCACCACGCTCAGCACCACGCTCAGCACCACGCTCAGCACCACGCTCAGCACCACGCTCAGCACCACGCTCAGCACCACGCTCAGCACCACGCTCAGCACCACGCTCAGCACCACGCTCAGCACCACGCTCAGCACCACGCTCAGCACCACGCTCAGCACCACGCTCAGCACCACGCTCAGCACCACGCTCAGCACCACGCTCAGCACCACGCTCAGCACCACGCTCAGCACCACGCTCAGCACCACGCTCAGCACCACGCTCAGCACCACGCTCAGCACCACGCTCAGCACCACGCTCAGCACCACGCTCAGCACCACGCTCAGCACCACGCTCAGCACCACGCTCAGCACCACGCTCAGCACCACGCTCAGCACCACGCTCAGCACCACGCTCAGCACCAGCTCAGCACCACGCTCAGCACCACGCTCAGCACCACGCTCAGCACCACGCTCAGCACCACGCTCAGCACCACGCTCAGCACCACGCTCAGCACCACGCTCAGCACCACGCTCAGCACCACGCTCAGCACCACGCTCAGCACCACGCTCAGCACCACGCTCAGCACCACGCTCAGCACCACGCTCAGCACCACGCTCAGCACCACGCTCAGCACCACGCTCAGCACCACGCTCAGCACCACGCTCAGCACCACGCTCAGCACCACGCTCAGCACCACGCTCAGCACCACGCTCAGCACCACGCTCAGCACCACGCTCAGCACCACGCTCAGCACCACGCTCAGCACCACGCTCAGCACCACGCTCAGCACCACGCCTCAGCACCACGCTCAGCACCACGCTCAGCACCACGCTCAGCACCACGCTCAGCACCACGCTCAGCACCACGCTCAGCACCACGCTCAGCACCACGCTCAGCACACGCTCAGCACACCACGCTCAGCACCACGCTCAGCACCACGCTCAGCACCACGCTCAGCACCACGCTCAGCACCACGCTCAGCACCACGCTCAGCACCACGCTCAGCACCACGCTCAGCACCACGCTCAGCACCACGCTCAGCACCACGCTCAGCACCACGCTCAGCACCACGCTCAGCACCACGCTCAGCACCACGCTCAGCACCACGCTCAGCACCGACGCTCAGCACCACGCTCAGCACCACGCTCAGCACCACGCTCAGCACCACGCTCAGCACCACGCTCAGCACCACGCTCAGCACCACGCTCAGCACCACCGCTCAGCACCACGCTCAGCACCACGCTCAGCACCACGCTCAGCACCACGCTCAGCACCACGCTCAGCACCACGCTCAGCACCACGCTCAGCACCACGCTCAGCACCACGCTCAGCACCACGCTCAGCACCACGCTCAGCACCACGCTCAGCACCACGCTCAGCACCACGCTCAGCACCACGCTCAGCACCACGCTCAGCACCACGCTCAGCACCACGCTCAGCACCACGCTCAGCACCACGCTCAGCACCACGCTCAGCACCACGCTCAGCACCACGCTCAGCACCACGCTCAGCACCACGCTCAGCACCACGCTCAGCACCACGCTCAGCACCACGCTCAGCACCACGCTCAGCACCACGCTCAGCACCACGCTCAGCACCACGCTCAGCACCACGCTCAGCACCACGCTCAGCACCACGCTCAGCACCACGCTCAGCACCACGCTCAGCACCACGCTCAGCACCACGCTCAGCACCACGCTCAGCACCACGCTCAGCACCACGCTCAGCACCACGCTCAGCACCACGCTCAGCACCACACTCAGCATCACACTCAGCATCACGCTCAGCATCACGCCCATCACCTTCACGTCGCGTGTGTGTAGTGTGTACGTAGTGTGTGTGTAGTGTGTGTGTAGTGTGTACGTCGCATGTACGTAGCGTGTACGTAGTGTGTGTGTGTAGCGTGTGCGTAGTGTGTGTGTGTAGTGTGTGCGTAGTGTGTACACAGCGTGTGTGTAGTGTGTGTAGTGTGTACGTAGTGTGTGTGTAGTGTGTGTGTAGTGTGTGTGTAGTGTGTGTGTAGTGTGTACGGAGTGTGTGTAGTGTGTGTGTAGTGTGTGTAGTGTGTGTGTAGTGTGTGTGTAGTGTGTGTGTAGTGTGTGTGTAGTGTGTGTGTAGTGTGTGTGTAGTGTGTGTGTAGTGTGTGTGTAGTGTGTGTGTAGTGTGTACGGAGTGTGTGTAGTGTGTGTGTAGTGTGTGTGTAGTGTGTGTGTAGTGTGTGTAGTGTGTACGCAGTGTATATGTTAGCGTGTACGTAGCGTGTGCGTGGCGTGTGCGTAGTGTGTACGTAGCTGTTACTGCTGCAGCTGCTGCTACTGCTGCTGCTGCTGCTACTGCTGTTGTTGCTGCTACTGCTACTACTACTGCTGCTACTGCTGCTGCTACTACTGCTGCTGCTACTTCTACTACTGCTACTGCTACTACTGCTGCTGCTACTACTGCTGCTACTACTGCTACTACTGCTACTGCTACTACTGCTGCTGCTACTACTACTGCTGCTACTACTGCTGCTATTACTACTACTACTACTGCTGCTACTACTGCTACTACTACTGCTACTACTACTACTGCTGCTACTACTGCTACTACTACTGCTACTACTACTGCTACTACTACTGCTACTACTACTGCTACTACTACTGCTACTACTGCTGCTACTACTACTACTGCTGCTACTGCTGCTACTACTACTACTGCTACTGCCACGTACCTGGCCCCATGGCTCCGGGCCCCGCTGCGTGCAGCAGCTGCTGGGGAGGCCCGTTCATGTGCATCTCATCCTGGGGGGGGCGGGGCAAACACGTGGTCACCACCACACTCCACCATGGCGCGTGTGGGAGTGGGTGTGGCTTGTGGCTTGTGGGCGTGGCTTGTGGGCGAGTGGGAGTGGCTTGTGGGCGTGGCTTGTGGGCGTGGCTTGTGGGCGTGGCTTGTGGGCGTGGCTTGTGGCCGTGGCTTGTGGCTTGTGGGCGTGGCTTGTGGGCGTGGCTTGTGGGCGTGGCTTGTGGGCGTGGCTTGTGGGCGTGGCTTGTGGGCGTGGCTTGTGGGCGTGGCTTGTGGGCGTGGCTTGTGGGCGTGGCTTGTGGGCGTGGCTTGTGGGCGTGGCTTGTGGGCGTGGCTTGTGGGCGTGGCTTGTGGGCGTGGCTTGTGGAGTGGCTTGTGGGAGTGGCTTGTGGGCGTGGCTTGTGGCCGTGGTTTGTGGGAGTGGGTGTGGCTTGTGGCAGTGGTTTGTGGGAGTGGGTGTGGCTTGTGGGCATGGCTTGTGGGAGTGGCTTGTGGCTCGTGGGCGAGTGGGAGTGGCTTGTGGGAGTGGCTTGTGGGAGTGGCTTGTGGGCGTGGCTTGTGGCTTTGTGGGCGTGGTTTGTGTCTTGTGGGCGTGGCTTGTGGGCGAGTGGGCGTGGCTTGTGGCTGTACCTGCATGTGCCCCAGCGGGACGATGGAGCTCTGGCGGTGCAGCATTCTCTGCGTGCGTCAAAGTCAACAAAGTAGACAAAGACAAGTAAACAAAGACAAGTAAACAAAGTAAACAAAGACAAAGTAAACAAAGTAGACAAAGTAAACAAAGTAAACAAAGACAAAATAAACAAAGTCAACAAAGTCAACAAAGTAAACAAAGACAAGTCAACAAAGTAAACAAAGTAGACAAAGTCGACAAAGAGGGTCACCAAGGAGAATTCAACGGCGCTGTCGGGGTGGGCGCCGTTAAGGAGCAGCAGCGGCATCAGCAACATCATCATCATCAGCAGCATCATCATCATCAGTAGCATCATCATCAGTAGCATCATCATCATCATCATCAGCAGCATCATCATCAGCATCATCATCATCAGCAGCATCATCATCATCAGTAGCATCATCATCATGATCAGCAACATCATCATCATCAGCAGCATCATCATCATCATCAGTAGCATCATCAGTAGCATCATCATCATCAGCATATCATCATCATCATCAGTAGCATCATCATCAGCAGCATCATCATCATCATCAGTAGCATCATCAGTAGCATCATCATCATCAGCATCATCATCATCAGTAGCATCATCATCATCAGCATCATCATCATCAGTAGCATCATCATCAGCAGCATCATCATCATCAGTAGCATCATCATCAGTAGCATCATCATGATCAGCAACATCATCATCATCAGCAGCATCATCATCATCAGTAGCATCATCATCATCAGTAGCATCATCATCATCAGCAGCATCATCATCAATCAGTAGCAGCATCATCATCATCAGCATCATCAGCAACATCATCAGCATCATCATCAGCATCATCATCAGCATCATCATCATCAGCATCATCAGCGCATCAGCGCCTACGGAGGCCGGTGTGGGGGGGGATAGGGGGGTGGGCTGGGGGGGGGTAGGTAGAGGGGTGGGTGGCTGTGGGTGGGTAGGTCGCTGTGGGTGGGTGGCGAGCTGTGGGTATGTTGCTGTGGGTGGGTAGCTGTGGGTGGCAAGCTGTGGGTGGTGAGCTGTGGGTGGGTGGCTGTGGGTGGGCAGGTAGCTGTGGGTGGGTGGCTGGCGAGCTGTGGGGTGGGGTGGGGTGGCGAGCTGTGGGTGGGTGGCTGTGGGTGGGCAGGTCGCTGTGGGTGGGTGGTGAGCTGTGGGTGGGTGGCGAGCTGTGGGTGGGTGGCTGTGGTGTGGCGAGCTGTGGGGTGGGTGGGTTGGCGAGCTGTGGGGTGGGTGGGTGGCGAGCTGTGGGGTGGGTGGCTGTGGGTGGGTGGCGAGCTGTGGGTGGGTGGCTGTGGGTGGCGAGCTGTGGGGTGGGTTGGGTGGCGAGCTGTGGGGTGGGTGGCTGTGGGTGGGTGGCGAGCTGTGGGTGGGTGGCTGTGGGTGGCGAGCTGTGGGGTGGGTGGGTGGCGAGCTGTGGGGTGGGTGGGTGGCGAGCTGTGGGGTGGGTGGCTGTGGGTGGGTGGCGAGCTGTGGGTGGGTGGCTGTGGGTGGCGAGCTGTGGGGTGGGTGGCTGTGGGTGGCGAGCTGTGGGGGGTGGGTGGCTGTGGGTGGGTGGCGAGCTGTGGGGGTGGGTGGCTGTGGGTGGGTGGCGAGCTGTGGGTGGGTGGGTGGGTGGCGAGCTGTGGGGTGGGTGGGTGGCGAGCTGTGGGGGTGGGTGGGTGGCGAGCTGTGGGGTGGGTGGGTGGCGAGCTGTGGGGTGGGTGGGTGGCGAGCTGTGCGGTGGGTGGGTGGCGGCGTGTGGGGGTGGGTGGGTGGCGAGCTGTGGGGGTGGGTGGGTGGCGAGCTGTGGGGTGGGTGGGTGGCGAGCTGTGGGGTGGGTGGCTGTGGGTGGGTGGCGAGCTGTGGGGTGGGTGGGTGGCTGTGGGTGGGGTGGCGAGCTGTGGGGTGGGTGGGTGGGCTGTGGGTGGGTGGCGAGCTGTGGGTGGGTCACTGTGGGTGGGTGGGTCGCTGTGGGGTGGGTGGCGAGCTGTGGGTGGCGAGCTGTGGAAGGGTGCGGTGCGAACCGATGCGGCGTCGCGGTCCAGGGCCTGCAGGGCGACGAGAGCGTGCAGCAGGGCATAGGCCAGCTGCGGGTTCTGCAGCAGCAGCGTGCGGCCCTCTTGCGGACACGTCACCACACACGCCTGCACACGCACACACATGTACACGCACACGTCACCACACACGCACACACGCACACACGTACACACACACACGTACACACGTCACCACGCACGCACACGTCACACTCGTACACACACACACACCACACGCACACACACACACAGTCACCACACACGCCTGCACACGCACACACATGTACACGCACACGTCACCACACACGCACACACACACACACGTACACACACACACACGCACACACACGTACACACGTCACCACACATACACACACGTCACCACACCACGCCTGCACACGCACACACATGTACACGCACACGTCACCACACACGCACACACGTACACACGTCACCACGCACGCACACGTCACACACGTACACACGCACACACACAGTCACCACACACGCCTGCACACGCACACACACGTACACACACACACACACGTACACGCACACAGACACACACACGTCACCACACACACACGCACACACACACACACACACGTCACCACACACGCCTGCACACACGCACACACACGTCACCACACACACACGTACACACACACGTACACACACACACACACGTCACCACGCACGCCTGCACACACACGTCACCACACACACACACACACAGCACACACACACGTACACATACACACACACACGTACACAGCACGTACAGCACGCACAGCACGTCACCACGCACGCCTGCACACGCACACACGCACACACGCACACACACGTACACACACGTACACACATGTCACCACGCACGCACACGTACACACACGTACACACATGTCACCACGCACGCACACGTCACACACGTACACACACACACGTACACACATGTCACCACACACGCCTGCACACGCACACACACACGTACACACGTCACCAACACACACACACACGTACACACACACACACACGCACACACACGTCACCACACACGCTTGCACACGCACACGCACACTCATGTACACACGCACACACGTACACACATGTCACCACGCACGCAACACGTCACACACATACACACACACGTACACACACACGCACAGTCACCACACACACACACACGTCACACACTCACGCCTGGACACGCACACACGCACACACACACACGTACACACACACACGTCACCACACACGCACACACACGTCACCACGCACGCCTGCACACACGCACACACACGTACACACCACACACACACACACGTACACGCACACAGACACACACACGTCACCACACACACACGTACACACACACACACGTCACCACACACGCCTGCACACACACGTCACCACGCACGCCTGCACACACGCACACCGTACACACACACACGTCACCACACACACACACACAGCACACACACACGTACACATACACACACACACACGTACACAGCACGTACAGCACGCACAGCACGTCACCACGCACGCCTGCACACGCACACACACACCCAACCACACACGCACATACGCTCGCACACACACACGCACACACACACACGCACACACAGACACACGCACACACACACAGCACGTCACCACGCACGCCTGCACCACGCCACCACACACACGCACACACACACGCACACACACACGCACACACACACGCACACCACGTACAGCAAGTACCGTGTACAGTGTGGCGGTGTACAGCACCGTGTACAGTGTAGGTGTACAGTCTAGCGGTGTACAGTCTAGCGGTGTACAGTCTAGCGGTGGTACAGTCTAGCGGTGTACAGTCTAGCGGTGTACAGCACGGGTACAGTGTAGCGGTGTACAGCACGGTGTACAGTGTAGTGGTGTACAGTGTGTTGGCGTACAGTGTAGTGGTGTACAGTGTAGCGGTGTAGTATAGTGGTGTACAGTGTAGTGGTGTACAGTGTAGTGTATATAGTATAGTAGTAGTGTATATAGTAGTATAGTAGTAGTGTATATAGTATAGTAGTAGTGTATATAGTAGTATAGTAATATACTATACTACTATAGTATATACTATACTACTATAGTATATACTATAGTGGTATAGTAAGTAGTATAGTAAGTAGTAACATAGTATTTGTGTGTGAACCTTCATCTGCTTGACGAGGCAGTAGAGCTGCTCGGGGGGTAGAGAGGCGACCGCCTGCGTCACGTGTCATAGTACTAGTGTACTATAGTAGTATAGTATATACTATAGTAGTATAGTAAGTAGTAGAAGTATTTGTGTATGAACCTTCATCTGCTTGACGAGGCAGTAGAGCTGCTCGGGGGGTAGAGAGGCGACCGCCTGCGTCACGTGTCATAGTACTAATGTACTATAGTAGTATAGTAATATACTATAGTAGTATTAGTGTAAGTAGTAGTATTTGTGTATGAACCTTCATCTGCTTGACGAGGCAGTAGAGCTGCTCGGGGGGTAGAGAGGCGACCGCCTGCGTCACAGCGTGCGGAGCCTCCTCAGGGGCCACAGCGTCGCCAAACGGAGACTCCAACACGGGGCCCCGTGTGACCCAGACCTGACACACGCACAGAGACACAAAGACACACACACACAGTGAGACACGCACAGAGAGACGCACAGTGACACAGACACACAGTGACACACACAGAGACACAATGAGACACAGACAGTGAGACACACAGAGACACACACAGTGAGACACACAGAGACACACACAGTGAGACACGCACAGAGAGACACACAGAGACCACACAGACACACACAGTGACACACACAGAGACACAATGAGACACACAGTGAGACACACAGAGACACACACAGTGAGCACACAGAGACACACAGAGACACACAGTGAGACACACAGTGAGACACACACAGACATACACAGTGAGACACACAGAGACACAGTGAGACACACACAGTGAGACACACACAGTGAGACACACACAGAGACACAGTGAGACACACGCAGTGAGACACACACAGTGAGACACACACAGTGAGACACACGACACACAGTGAGACACATACAGTGAGACACACACAGAGACACACAGTGAGAGAGACACACAGTGACACAGTGAGACACACCACACACAGTGAGACACACAGACACACACAGTGAAACACACACAGAGACACACAGTGAGACACAGAGACACACACACAGTGACACACACAGTGAGACACACAGAGACACGCAGAGACACACAGAGACACACAGAGACACACAGAGACACACGCAGAGACACACAGAGACACACGCAGACACACGCAGACACACACAGAGACACAGTGAGACACACAGAGACACACGCAGACACACACAGAGACACAGTGACCACACAGAGACACACAGTGAGACACACAGAGACACACGCAGAGACACACAGAGACACACAGAGACACACAGAGACACACGCAGAGACACACAGAGACACACAGAGACACACAGAGAAACACGCAGACACACACAGAGACACAGTGAGACACACAGGAGACACACGCAGACACACACAGAGACACAGTGAGACACACAGAGACACACAGTGAGAGGGAAAGGAGGGGGGACGGGGAGGGGAGGGGGGGAGGGGAAGGGAGGGGAAGGGAGGGGAGAGGAGAGGGGGGAGGGAGGGGGAAGGAGGGGAGGGGGGGAGGGAGGGGAGGGGGGAGGGAGATGGGGGGAGAGGGAGGGGAGGGAGGGGAGGGAGCGGAGGGGAGGAGGGAGAGTGGTAGAGGGAGGAGAGAGGGAGGTGAGGGGGGAGGGAGGGGAGGGGAGGGGGGAGGGGAGGGGGGGAGGCAGGGGGGAGGCAGGGGGGGGGAAAGAGGGAGGGGGGGGAGGGAGAGGGGGAGGGGAGGGGGGAGGGAGGGGAGGGGAGGGGGGAGGGGAGGGGGGGTGAGGCAGGGGGGAGGCAGGGGGGGGGGAAAGAGGGAGGGGGGGAGGGAGAGGGGGAGGGGAGGGGGGAGGGAGGGGAGGGGAGGGGGGAGAGGAAGGGGGGGAGGCAGGGGGGGGAAAGAGGGAGGGGGGGGAGGGCGAGAGGGAGGCAGGAGGGTGAGGGGAGAGGGAGGGGGGGGAGGGAGGGGGGAGGGAGGTGAAGGGCGAGAGGGAGGCAGGAGGCAGGGGGGTGAGGGGAGGGTGGTGAGGTGACCCACTCTTGAGCTCCTCCTTGTTCTTCTCGCATGGCGGCGTTGTCGACGCGCAGCGAGCGTCCGCGTGAACTCGCGCCCGTTGAGGTTCCTCATGGCGCTCAGCGCCGTCTCCTGGTCCTGGTACTCGCAGAAGCCGTAGCCCTTGGGCTTGCCCGTCTCCCTGTCGTACACCAGCCTGCACGCGGCACGCACGCACACACACGTGTACACGCACATACACACACGTGTACACACACATGTATACACACACATACACACGTGTACACACACACGTGTACACGCACATACACACGTGTACACACACATACACACGTGTACACACACACGTGTACACACACATACACACGTGTACACACACATGTATACACACACATACACACGTGTACCCACACATACACACGTGTACACACACATACACACGTGTACACACACACGTGCACACACACACACGTGTACGCACACACGTGTACATGTGTGTGTTGTGTGTGTGTACATGTGTGTGTTGTGTGTGTGCCTGACCGCAGGTCTCACCTGAAGCTCACCACCGGCCCCACCTCAGAGAAGATGTCTCTGAGTTGCTCCTCCGTCGCCTCATAGGGGATGTTACCAACTGCATTCACACACACACAGACACACACACACAGACACACAGACACACACAGACACACACACAGACACAGACACACACACAACAACAACCGCCATTCGCCACTAAGTGGCGGTGACGTCACCACGACGCTTGTGCCAGGCCATGTACACCCTGAGGCCACGTGAAGTGTCGAACGCCCGCTGGCAGGAGGTCACGGGGCAGACCCAGGTGCCACGGGTCGACTGACCGAGATGACCGAGATGACTGGCTGATGCACCACCTGTGCCCCCTACTGTGCCAACTTGCTGTGCTTTAGCCACCCCGGCGCTCCGCTCGTTGTTGTGAGCGTCGCTCCTCCGCCCTCCGTTGTTGTTGGAGGGCGACTGCCTCCAACTGCCCAGTAGCGTCCTTCACGAGCCTCCTCCACTGAGGCCGATCTTGACACCGCTGGTACCAGTCATCGGCAAGTCCACTCAGCTCCACGTCCTCCTGTACCACATCACTCCATCTCTTCTCTAGCCCGTGCCGCGCCCGTTTAGCCCCCTCGATCCGGCCGAACAAAAGCTGTTTAGGCATGCGGTGGCTGGGCATGCGGGCTACATGACCCAGCCAACGCAGCCTTGCCTGCCGGAGGAGCTCACTGATGGGACTTTGCCCAGATCTTTCAAGGACTTGTGAGCTCCTCACACAATCCAGCCTGGTTAAACCCAGGATGGATCGTAGGCAGGCCAGCCTAAATGTTTCCAACCGGCGAAGATGCTCCACTAGGGGGGTCCACGTTTCGCAAGCATAGAGAAGGGAGGAATGACCGTGGCCGAGAAGACCTGAAGCTTCGTGCGGAGCGACAGACCAGGTAGCTCCAGGACACACACACACACACACAGACACACACACACACACAGACACACACACACACAGACACACACACACAGACAGACACACCAAGACACACACAGACACACACACAGACACACAGACAGACACACACAGACACACACACACAGACACACACAGACACACACAGACACACACACACAGACACACACAGACACACACAGACACACACAGACACACACAGACACACACAGACACAGACAGACACACACAGACACACACACACACACAGACACACACACACAGACACACACACACACACAGACACACACACACACACAGACACACACACACACAGACACACACACAGACAGACACACCAAGACACACACACAGACACCAAGACACACACAGACACACACACAAAGATCACCCATGTAGGCTCAGCAGACTATAGGGGCAAGTGCTGTTAGTAGCGAGTAGCAGCAGCAGCAGCAGCAGCAGCTATGAAGGCTACCGGCACTGTGGCACACACGAAGGGGTGGGGTGGCCAGCACCACGCCCGGCCGCCTTTGTCTCCCCAGTGGCGATGTTCACTACACACCGGGTACTCATTCGAGGCCGAGTCGACCTAGGGGAGGCCCGGTTCGCGAGCGGGACCCGAACTCGTTCGGTTGGCCGAGGTCGCAGCGCTGCGCTAACCGCAGCGCCACCGCTCCCCAAGCGCAGGCCCCCATCCACTACAACGGCGCTCGACTAGCGCGGTCCATCGCCTCGTTACCCTCGCCCGTGGCCTCGTTAGCCCCCGCGTGGCCTCGCTACCCTCGGCCCCCCACGGACCCCCTCGGACCCCCTTGGCCCCCCTCGCTCCTGGCCTCGTCCCGGGCCTCGTCCCGAGTCTCTCACCGAACACGGAGCGGAGCGAGCGGTCGGTGGTGGTATCTCTCATGCCCGCCATGGCTGCTGGGGAATCGATTCCTCTGGAATCGGCACGCGAGTTGAATCCGACTCGGTCGCGAGGGAATCGATTCCTAATGGGGATGTCTAATTTATACCTGATGACGATTGATCTTATTGGTTCTTTCGGTAAAGTCACGTAGAAGGGAAGTAATAAAATAATAAAAATAAAACATAATAAAATGAAATGATTCTCACGACGTTTCGGCTACAACGCAAGCAGCCGTCTTCAGGTCAAGAAGATGAATCCCTGCAGTCACGAAAGCTTTAAATCGAAATTTGATGATGATTGCTTGTGTTGCAATCGAAACGTCGTATGCTATTATTTAGTTTATTATTTTATCTTTATACGTGACTTTACCGAAAGAACCAAAGAATGTCTGAATGAGTTCTAGATTTGAAGCTTTCGTGACTGCAAGGATTCATATTGTTCGGTTGTTTTCGGTCAAGTCACGAAGGTAAAAAATTAAAATTAATAAAAGTAAAATAAAATAAAAATAAAATAAGAATCACGACGAATACGTCGTGATTTTTCACGTCGTTTCGTCGTGATTTGTATTTTATTTTTATTTTATTTTACTTTTATTAATTTTAATTTTTTACCTTCGTGACTTTACCGAAAACAACCGAACAATATGTCTGAACGAGCCCAACGTGTTAGCGCTGCATCAACTCAATGGGATTTTAATGAGACGTTGAGGATGGAGGGAGGGAGGGAGGGCGGAATCCAAGGAGCCGTGAAGCTCTTTGTCGCACGAGTTCGAGTGTTGAAGGGGTCGTTGTCTAATAAGTATAACCCGTAAAAACAAAGTTTTTCACTATAAATCCTTTATATGCGTGGCAGCGAACTTAATATAAAGGATTTAAAAATATATTCGCCTGTGGAGGACGCGGGGATCGATCCCGCGACCTTTGGCGTGGGAAGCGAGGGCGCTACCAACTGCGCTACTCCGCCACGGCCTGTGGAGGGGTTACGCTCTGGGCTCTTACACTGAATGAGTTCTATTTGAATATATGTAAAATAAAAAAAATTTGCCTAAAAAGTGTAAAATTTTGGGGATTTTTTTTCACGAACATTCATTGTCTCGCACAACGAGTCTGCGTGGAAAATGTCAGCTCGATTGGATCACGGGAAGTGGGTTAAAAAACGACCGAAAGATTTGCACGGTCGTAAGCAAGCAAGCAAGCACGCAAGCACGCAAGCAAGCAAGCGAACTTAATATAAAGGGATTTAAAAAGAAGAGAAATCGACCATTATTTATTTATTATTTTTATTTAAGGCAGTGGACGGGTTTGAACATTCAGTCTCTTCCGGAAGACGTCTTCCGAACAAGGAAGATGTCATCTGAACAAGGAAGACGTCTTCCGGAAGAGGAAGACGTCTTCTGGAAGAGGAAAACATCTTCTGGAAGAGGAAGATTTGTCCAGGAAGACGCTTCTGGAAGCAATATCGGTATTCTGGAAGACATCTTCCAAGAAAGGAAGACATCTTCTGGAAGAGGAAGATTTGTCCAAGAAGACGCTTCTGGAAGCGGAAGAAGTCTTCTGGAAGACGTCTTCCAAAAAAGGAAGATATCTTCTGGAAGGTGAAGACATCTTCTGGAAGAGGAAGATTTGTCCAGGAAGATGCTTCTGGAAGCGGGAGCAGTCTTCTGGAAGATGTATTCTGGAAGAGGAAGACATCTTCTGGAAGAGGAAGAATTGTCCAGGAAGACGCTTCTGGAAGCGGGAGCAGTCTTCTGGAAGACGTCTTCTGGAAGGAGAAGACATCTTCTGGAAGAGGAAGATTTGTCCAGGAAGATGCTTCTGGAAGCGGGAGCAGTCTTCTGGAAGATGTCTTCTGGAAGGGAAGACATCTTCTGGAAGAGGAAGAATTGTCCAGGAAGACGCTTCTGGAAGCGGGAGCAGTCTTCTGGAAGATGTCTTCTGGAAGAGGAAGACATCTTCTGGAAGAGGAAGAATTGTCCAGGAAGACGCTTCTGGAAGCGGGAGCAGTCTTCTGGAAGACGTCTTCTGGAAGGGGAAGACATCTTCTGGAAGAGGAAGATTTGTCCAGGAAGATGCTTCTGGAAGCGGGAGCAGTCTTCTGGAAGATGTCTTCTGGAAGGGGAAGACATCTTCTGGAAGAGGAAGAATTGTCCAGGAAGACGCTTCTGGAAGCGGGAGCAGTCTTCTGGAAGATGTCTTCTGGAAGGGGAAGACATCTTCTGGAAGAGGAAGAATTGTCCAGGAAGATGCTTCTGGAAGCGGGAGCAGTCTTCTGGAAGATGTCTTCTGGAAGGGGAAGACATCTTCTGGAAGAGGAAGATTTGTCCAGGAAGATGCTTCTGGAAGCGGGAGCAGTCTTCTGGAAGACGTCTTCTGGAAGGGGAAGACATCTTCTGGAAGAGGAAGAATTGTCCAGGAAGACGCTTCTGGAAGCGGGAGCAGTCTTCTGGAAGATGTCTTCTGGAAAAGGAAGACATCTTCTGGAAGAGGAAGATTTGTCCAGGAAGATGCTTCTGGAAGCGGGAGCAGTCTTCTGGAAGATGTCTTCTGGAAGGGGAAAGACATCTTCTGGAAGAGGAAGATTTGTCCAGGAAGAGGCTTCTGGAAGCGGGAGCAGTCTTCTGGAAGACGTCTTCCGAAAAAAGAAGACATCTTCTGGAAGAGGAAGAGACTTTAAAAAAAACACCGTCCGTGGCTTGGCATGGAGAATCGATGCCCTGCGCTGAACGTGAATGTGGCTGTCTCGCAGAGACTCAGGTGAGAGACTCACCACTCACTCACCACTCACCACCCACTCACTCACCACTCACTCACCACTCACTCACTCACTCACCACTCACTCACCACCCACTCACTCACTACTCACTCACCCACTCACCACCCACTCACTCACCACTCACTCACTCACCACTCACTCACCACCCACTCACCACCACTCACTCACCACCCACTCACTCACCACTCACTCACCACTCACTCACTCACCACTCACTCCACCACTCACTCACCACTCACTCACCACCCACTCACTCACTCACGCTCACTCACCACCCACTCACTCACCACTCACTCACTCACCACTCACTCACCACCCACTCACTCACCACTCACTCACCACCCACTCACTCACCACTCACTCACCACTCACTCACTCACCACTCACTCACCACTCACTCACCACTCACTCACCTCCCACTCACCACCCACTCACTCACCACTCACTCACTCACCACACTCACTCACCACTCACTCACTCACCACTCACTCCACCACTCACTCACCACTCACTCACCCACTCACCACCCACTCACTCACCACTCACTCACTCACCACTCACCACTCACTCACCACTCACTCACCACTCACTCACCACTCACTCACCACTTACTCACCACTCACTCACCAATATTACTCACCACTCACTCACCACTCACTCACCACTCACTCACCACTCACTCACCACTCACTCACTACTCACTCACCACTCACCACTCACTCACCACTCACCACTCACTCACCACTCACTCACC
Organism: Lampetra planeri; assembly: GCF_965212315.1. Classification (NCBI taxonomy): domain Eukaryota; kingdom Metazoa; phylum Chordata; class Hyperoartia; order Petromyzontiformes; family Petromyzontidae; genus Lampetra; species Lampetra planeri. Next base: position 11,951 of record NW_027615415.1, on the reverse strand, counting down.
ACTCACTCACCACTTACTCACCACTCACTCACTACTCACTCACCCACTCACCACTCACTCACCACTCACCCACTCACTCACCACTCACTCACCACTCACTCACCACTCACTCACCACTCACTCACCAATTACTCACCACTCACTCACTACTCACTCACCCACTCACCACTCACTCACCACTCACACCACTCACTCACCACTCACTCACCACTCACTCACCACTTACTCACCACTCACTCACCAAGTACTCACCACTCACTCACCACTCACCACTCACTCACCACCACTCACTCACCACCACTCACTCACCACTCACTCACCACCCACTCACCACCCACTCACTCACTCACCACTCACTCACCACTCACTCACCCACTCACTCACTCACCACTCACTCACCACCACTCACCCACTCACTCACCACTCACTCACCACTCACTCACACTACTCACCACTCACTCACCACTCACTCACCACTCACTCACCACCCACTTACTCACCACTCACTCACCACTCACTCACCACTCACTCACCACTCACCACCCACTTACTCACCACTTACTCACCACTCACTCACCACTCACTCACCACTCACTCACCACCCACTTACTCACCACTCACTCACCACTCACTCACCACTCACTCACCACTCACTCACCACCCACTTACTCACCACTCACCACTCACTCACCACTCACTCACCACTCACTCACTCACCACTCACCACTCACTCGCCACTCACTCACCAATTACTCACCAATTACTCACCACTCACTCACCACTCACTCACCACTCACTCACCACCCACTTACTCACCACTCACCACTCACTCACCACTCACTCACCAATTACTCACCAATTACTCACCACTCACTCACCACTCACTCACCACTCACTCACTCACCACTCACCACTCACTCGCCACTCACTCACCACTCACTCACCACTTACTCACCAATTACTCACCACACACTCACCACTCACTCACCACTCACTCACCACTCACTCACCACTCACTCACCACTTACTCACCAATTACTCACCACTCACTCACCACTCACTCACCACTCACTCACCACTCACTCACCAATTACTCACCACTCACTCACCACTCACTCACCACTCACTCACCAATTACTCACCACTCACTCACCACCCACTCACCACTCACTCACCACTCACTCACCACTCACCACTCACTACTCACCCACTCACCACCCACTCACTCACCACTCACTCACCACTCACCACTCACTCACTACTCACCCACTCACCACCCACTCACTCACCACTCACTCACCACTCACTCACTCACTCACCACTCACTCACCAATTACTCACCACCCACTCACCACCCACTCACTCACCACTCACTCACCACTCACTCACCACTTACTCACCACCCACTCACCACTCACTCACCACTCACTCACCACTCACCACTCACTACTCACCCACTCACCACCCACTCACTCACCACTCACTCACCACTCACCACTCACTCACTACTCACCCACTCACCACCCACTCACTCACCCACTCACTCCACACTCACTCACTCACCACTCACTCACCAATTACTCACCACCCACTCACCACCCACTCACTCACCACTCACTCACCACTCACTCACCACTTACTCACCACCCACTCACCACTCACTCACCACTCACTCACCACTCACTCACTCACCACTCACTCACCAATTACTCACCACCCACTCACCACCCACTCACTCACTTACTCACCACTCACTCACCACTCACTCACAATTACTCACCACTCACTCACCACTCACTCACCACTTACTCACCACTCACTCACCACTCACTCACCACCCACTCACTCACCACTCACTCCACCACTCACTCACTCACCACTCACCACCCACTCACTCACCACCCACTCACCACTCACTCACTCACCCCACTCACCACCCACTCACCACTCACTCACTCACCACTCACCACCCACTCACTCACCACCCACTCACCACTCACTCACCACTCACTCACCACTCACTCACCACTCACTCACTCACCACTCACCACCCACTCACTCACCACCCACTCACCACTCACTCACTCACCCACTCACCACCCACTCACCACTCACTCACCAGTTACTCCACTCACCACTTACTCACCACTCACTCACCAATTACTCACCACTCACTCACCACTCACTCACCACTCACTCACTCATTCATCCACCAACTCATTCATCCACCAACTCATTCATCCACCAACTCATTCATCCACCAACTCATTCATCCACCAACTCATTCATCCACCAACTCATTCATCCACCCACTCATTCACCCACCCACTCATTCACTGCTACTCACTAACAGCACTTGCCCCTCCAGCCTGCCACAGGCTACACGGGGGACCTTTGTCTTTGTGTGTTCATTGCTGCTGCTGCTACTCGCTAACAGCACTTGCCCCTGCAGCCTGTCACAGGCTACACGGGGGAGCTTTGTCTTTGTGAACTCAGAGATTCTCTTCGGCCAGGGAGCGTCTGGAAGATGGCGGCCTCCTGCATCCGCGGCTGAGGCCTCGTCGCCAGGAGAGCGGCAGGCTTCTGCTGCCGCTGGCGGAGGAGGCCGAGCGATCTGATTGGCTGCCGCTGCGGCTGGCGCTGCAGGAGGCGGGGCTGGCGGCGGCGGATGAATCCGATTGGCCGGCACCGGGCGACGGGTTGGAGGACCGAGGGGAGACGCTCCTCGCACGCGATTGGTCAGTCGGGAGAAACCGGCCGCCCTCTGCTGCACTGTCTCTCTCCCCGGGACAAACCGGACACAACAATAGAAACAAGAACAATAGAAACCAGAACAATACAAACAAGAACAATACAAATGAGAGAACAATACAAACAAACACAACAACACAAACCGGACACAACAATAGAAACGAGTCACAACAATTGAAACAAGTCAGACCAATACAAACGAGACACAACAATAGAAACGAGACACAACAATAGAAACGAGTCAGAACAATAGAAACAAGTCAGAACAATACACACAGACACAACAATACAAACGAGTCAGAACAATAGAAACAAGTCAGAACAATACACACAGACACAACAATACAAACGAGTCAGAGCAATAGAAACAAGTCAGAACAATACACACAGACACAACAATACAAACGAGTCAGAACAATAGAAACAAGTCAGAACAACGCAAACAAACACAACAACACAAACAGACACAACAACACAAACGAGTCAGAACAATACAAACAGACACAACAACACAAACACACACAACAATACAAACGAGTCAGAACAATAGAAGCGAGTCAGAACAACACAAACGAGTCAGAACAATACAAACAAGAACAACAATAGAAACGAGTCAGAACAATAGAAACGAGACACAACAATACAAACAAGAACAATACAAACAGACACAACAACACAATCAGACACAACACAACAACACAAACAGACACAACAACACCAACAGACAACAATACAAACAAGAACAATATAAACAAGAACAATACAGACACAACAACACCAACAGACACAACACAAACACAACAACACAAACGAGTCAGAACAACACAAAACGTTGGTACCAGCGACCTCTGCCCCCCCCCCCCCCAGGTGGCTGAGCTCTGTGGGCGTCTCCGCTCCGTCTCTCCGGGGCCCCCGGCGCCGACGTGGCCGCCCGGCTTCCTCGCGGCTCCTCCACGCCCTGCGCGCACTAGCGGCCCGCAAGCTCCACGGGAAGGACGTGGAGCTCCGTGGGGGGGACGTGGAGCTCCGTGGGGGAGACGAGCTCCGTGGAAATGACGTGGAGCTCCGTGGGAAGGACGTGGAGCTCCGTGGGGGGGACGTGGAGCTCCGTGGGGGAGACGAGCTCCGTGGGAAGGACGTGGAGCTCCGCGGGAAGGACGTGGAGCTCTGTGTGGGGGACGTGGAGCTCCGTGGGGGGGACGTGGAGCTCTGGGCTCGTGAGGTGCCGAGCCGCTACGAGCGACACGGAGACCTCGTGGTGCTGCCCAGCGGCTCATTCCGCTCACACTACTGGAGGCAGCTGGGTGGGTGTTGTTCTCACTCTCGTTTCTATTGTTCTGACTCGTTTGTATTGTTATCTCGCTTCTATTGTTCTCGTTTGTATTGTTCTCTTGTTTCTATTGTTATCTCGTTTCTATTGTTCTCGTTTGTATTGTTGTGTCTCGTTTCTATTGTTCTCTCTCGTTCTATTGGTCACTCGTTTGTATTGTTCTCACTCGTTTGTATTGTTCTCTCTCGTTTCTATTGTTCTGACTCGTTTGTATTGTTCTGACTCCTTTGTATTGTTCTGACTCGTTTGCATTGTTTTGACTTGTTTGTATTGTTCTATTGTTTCTATTGTTCTCGTTTCTATTGTTCTCTCTCGTTTGCATTGTTCTCTCACGTTTGCATTGTTCTCTCACGTTTCTATTGTTCTCTCTCGTTTGTATTGTTCTGACTCGTTTGTATTGTTATATTGTTTCTATTGTTCTCGTTTGTATTGTTCTGACTCGTTTCTATTGTTCTCTCTCGTTTGTATTGTTATGACTCCTTTGTATTGTTCTCTCTCGTTTGTATTGTTCTCTCTCGTTTCTATTGTTCTCACTCGTTTGCATTGTTCTGACTCGTTTCTATTGTTCTCTCTCGTTTCTATTGTTCTCTCTCGTTTGTATTGTTCTCTCTCGTTTCTATTGTTCTCTCTCGTTTCTATTGTTCTTACTCGTTTGCATTATTCTGACTCGTTTCTATTGTTCTCTTTCGTTTCTATTGTTCTCTCTCGTTTGTATTGTTCTCTCTCGTTTCTATTGTTCTCTCTCGTTTCTATTGTTCTCTCTCGTTTCTATTGTTCTCACTCGTTTGCATTGTTCTGACTCGTTTGTATTGTTCTCTCTCGTTTGTATTGTTCTCGTTTGTATTGTTCTCTCTCGTTTGCATTGTTCTGACTCGTTTGTATTGTTCTGACTCGTTTGTATTGTTCTATTGTTTCTATTGTCCTCGTTTGTATTGTTCTGACTCGTTTGTATTGTTCTCTCTCGTTTGTATTGTTAGATGATGCTGATGCTGTTGATGTTGATGATGATGTTGTTTATGTCGTTGATAACGATGATGTTGTTGATGTTGTTGTTGATGTTGTTGTTGTTGTTGTCAGAGCCGGAGCTGTGGGCGGTGGTAGCGAGGGTGCTGGGCGCGAGCCGCGTGGCGCGCTGCCACCGCGTGGCCCCCGACGACTTTCGCAGCCCCCGCACCCAGCTGCTGCTGGGGGAGCACGGCCACGTGGTGCACCGTGACAACAACATCACGTGGGTGGGGGGTGGGGGAGAGTGGGGGGGGAGAGTGGTGGGGGGGGGAGAGCGGGGAGGGAGAGCGGGGGGGGGGAGAGGGGGAGAGTGGGGGGGGGGGGCGGGGGGGGGAGCGGGGGGGGAAGAGGGGAGAGTGGTGGGGGGGGGGAGCGCGGGGGGTGGGAGCGGGAGCGGGAGGGGAGTGGGGGAGAGTGGTGGGGGGGGGCGGGGGGGGGGAGAGGGGAGAGTGGTGGGGGGGGGGGGAGCGGGGGGGGGGGAGCGGGGGGGAGCACGGTCACGTGGTGCACTGTGACAACAACATCACGTGGGTTTGGGGGAAAGGGGGGGAGTGGGGGGGGTGTTGACGGTGTTGACAGTGTTGGTGGTGTTGGTGATGGTGGTGTTGGTGGCGGTGTTGACGGTGTTGGTGGTGTTGGTGGTGTTGGTGGTGTTGGTGATGATGGTGATGATGGTGTTGATGGTGTTGGTGGTGTTGGTGGTGTTGGTGGTGTTGGTGCAGGTACGAGTTTGACGTGACGCTCTGCATGTTCTCCAAGGGCAACGAGTCTGAGAAGCTTCACCTGGCCTCGCTCGACTGCCGGGGAGAGACAATCGTAGACCTGTACGCAGGTACACACACCACACATGCACATATACACACATATATATACACACACATACACACATACACACACGCACACACATATACATACACACACACATACACATACACAAACACATACACACATATATATACACACACACATACACACACACACAGCACGCACACACACAGCACGCACACACACACACGCACACACACATACACACACACACACACATACACACACACACATCCATACACACACACATACACACACACACATACACACGCACACATACATACACACACACATACACACGCACACATACACACGCACACTCACACACGCACACACACCACACACGCATACACACATACACGCACACACACAAACACACACTCACACACGCGGTGACGACGGTGGTGGTGCAGGCATCGGCTACCTGACGCTGCCGCTGCTGGTGCACGCCGGTGCGGCGGTGGCTGTGGCGTGCGAGTGGAGCCCCCACGCGGTGGCGGCGCTGCGCTACAACCTCGAGCGCAACGGCGTCGCTCAGCGCTGCACCGTTCACCCGGCGGACAACCAGACGGTACGCACGCACACGCATGTACACGTACGCACACACGTACACACACACACACACGTACACACACGTACACACACACGTACACACACACGTACACACACACACACGTACACACACATGTACACACACACACACGTACACACACACGTACACACACACACACCGTACACACACACACGTACACACACACGTACACACACACGTACACACACACACACGTACACACGCACACGTACACACACGTACATACACGCACACAAGTACACATGTACACACGCACACACGCGGACACACGCACGCACACGTACACACACATACAAACACGTACATCCATTTAAACCACGTAGTTCGTGAAGCCTTCAATAGCTGTACCGGGGGAATTTCCATCTGGTACAGATACAATGGGAGGCTGATCGATGCCCGGGTGCGGTCAAGGGATGGCTCCCCATTGGCCAAACACGTTATGTATGCCGATGATTTGGTAATAGCTGCTCACTCAGAGGAGGAGTTGGAGACGCTGCTGCTGAGACTGGAGCGTGCCACTAAGAGGTGGGGCCTTACCATCAGCCCCACCAAAACTAAGCACCTGCCTGGGAATTTTGTACCATCGGACACTCCACCCCCACAACTCCCAATCGGTGATGGGGCAGTTGTGGAGAGAGTGGAGAGTTTCCCATACCTGGGCAGTGTGCTTATGACCGGCTCCAGTTTAACAGCAGAGGTCTCACTCCGAATCAGTCGAGCGGCAATATCTTTTCATCGGTTGCGTAACGCTGTGTGGAAGCTACCTGGTCTGTCGTTCCGCACGAAGCTTCGGGTCTTCTCGGCCACGGTCATTCCTTCCCTGCTCTACGCTTGCGAAACGTGGACCCCCCTAATGGAGCATCTTCGCCGGTTGGAAAACATTTAGGCTGGCCTGCCTACGATCCATCCTGGGTTTAACCTGCAGGCTGGATTGTGTGAGGAGCTCACAAATCCTTGAAAGATCTGGGCAAAGTCCCATCGGTGAGCTCCTCCGGCAGGCAAGGCTGCGTTGGCTGGGTCATGTAGCCCGCATGCCCAGCCACCGCATGCCTAAACAGCTTTTGTTTGGCAGGATCGAGGGGGCTAAACGGGCGCGGCACGGGGCTAGAGAAGAGATGGAGTGATGTGGTACAGGAGGACGTGGAGCTGAGTGGACTTGCCGATGACTGGTACCAGCGGTGTCATGATCGGCCTCAGTGGAGGAGGCTCGTGAAGGACGCTACTGGGCAGTTGGAGGCAGTCGCCCTCCAACAACAACGGAGGGCGGAGGAGCGACGCTCACAACAACGAGCGGAGCGCCGGGTGGCTAAAGCACAGCAAGTTGGTACAGTAGGGGGCAAAGGTGGTGCATCAGCCAGTCATCTCGGTCATCTCGGTCAGTCGACCCGTGGCACCTGCTGGGTCTGCCCCGTGATCTCCTGCCAGCGGGCATTCGACACTTCACGTGGCCTCAAGGTGCACTTGGCCTGGCACAAGCGTCGTGGTGACGTCACCGCCACTTAGTGGCGAATGGCGGTTGTTGTTGTGTGTATATGTGTGTGTGTATATGTGTATGTGTGTATGTATATGTGTATGTATGTGTGTGTATATGTGTGTATGTATATGTATGTGTGTATGCGTGTGTATGTGTGTGTATATGTGTGTGTGTGTACGTGTGTGTGTATATGTGTGTGTGTGTATGTGTGTATATGTGTGTGTGTGTGTGTATATGTGTGTATATATGTGTGTGTGTGTGTGTATGTATATGTATGTATGTGTGTATGCGTGTGTGTGTGTGTGTATGTGTGTATGTATATGTATGTATGTGTGTATGCGTGTGTATGTGTGTATATGTGTGTATATATGTGTGTGTGTGTGTATGTATATGTATGTATGTGTGTATGCGTGTGTGTGTATATGTGTGTGTGTACGTGTGTGTGTATATGTGTGTGTGTGTATGTATGTATGTATGCGTGTATATATGTATATGTGTGTGTGTGTGATGTGTATATGTGCGCGTGCGTGTGTGTGTGTGTGTAGCTTCGCGAGCGAGGCTTTGCGGACCGTGTGCTCCTGGGGCTGCTGCCGTCGTCCCGGCCCGCCTGGGCTCTGGCTTGTTCGCTCCTGCGGCCGGACCACGGCGGGATCCTGCACATCCATCACAACGTCGTCACCGCCTCCACGCCCACAAAGCCCCCGGTGACATCACTTCCTGCCGACCACGACACTAAAGTGACATCACTTCCTGCCGACCACGACACTAAAGTGACATCACTTCCTGCCGAGCACAGCGCCATTGAAGTGACATCACTTCCTGCCGGCCACAGCCACACTAAAGTAACATCACTTCCTGCCGACCACGACACTAAAGTGACATCACTTCCTGCCGAGCACAGCGCCACAGACGCGACATCACTTCCTGCCGACCACAGCGCCACAGACGTGACATCACTTCCTGCCGACCACAGCGCCACTGACGCGACATCACTTCCTGCCGACCACGACACTAAAGTGACATCACTTCCTGCCGAGCACAGCGCCATTGAAGTGACATCACTTCCTGCCGACCACGACACTAAAGTGACATCACTTCCTGCCAACCACAGCGACACAGACGCGACATCACTTCCTGCCGACCACGACACAGAAGTGACATCACTTCCTGCCGACCACAGCGCCACTGACGCGACATCACTTCCTGCCGACCACAACCACTAAAGTGACATCACTTCCTGCCGACCACAACACTACTGACGCGACATCACTTCCTGCCGACCACAACACTAAAGTGACATCACTTCCTGCCGACCACAACACTACTGACGCGACATCCCTTCCGTGCGAGTGCGGTACCGGCACCGGGGCTGAAGAGGGGCGTGCCGCTTGCGTCTGCGCCAGTGCCCGCCCCGCGTGGCGCGCCTTCGCCCGCGACGCCGTCCGCGAGGTGAGGCACCTGCTGCTCGCCGTCGGCCGGGCCCCGGGGGGGGGGGCCGCTGGGGGGGGGGCGGGGCGGGGGGCTGGTGCGGTGCGCACGGTGCGGGTGGCGCGCGTCAAGAAGTACGCACCGCGCGTCGACCACGTGGTCGTCGACTTGCATTGCAGCCCGCTCACGTGAACACCTCCGGGCTCAACACGTGACCCCCCCCACCCGGCCCCCCACGTGACCCCCCCCCAGCCCCCCACGTGACCCCCCCAGCCCCCACGTGACGCCCCCACCCCGGCCCCCCACGTGACCCGCCCTTTGAGGCTCTTCGTACGTCCGTCGGTCCGTCTCTTGATCGGTCGGTCAGGGTGGTAGTTTAGCGATGGTGGTGGTGGTAGTTTAGCGATGGTGGTGGTGGTGGTTTAGCGATGGTGGTGGTGGTAGTTTAGCGATGGTGGTGGTAGTTTAGCGATGGTGGTGGTGGTTTAGCGATGGTGGTGGTGGTAGTTTAGCGATGGTGGTGGTGGTAGTTAGTGATGGTGGTGGTGGTGGTTTTAGCGATGGTGGTGGTGGTGGTTTAGCGATGGTGGTGGTGGTGGTTTAGCGATGGTGGTGGTGGTAGTTTAGTGATGGTGGTGGTGGTGGTTTAGCGATGGTGGTGGTGGTGGTTTAGCGATGGTGGTGGTGGTGGTTTAGCGATGGTGGTGGTGGTGGTAGTTTAGTGATGGTGGTGGTGGTAGTTTAGCGATGGTGGTGGTGGTGGTTTAGCGATGGTGGTGGTAGTTTAGCGATGGTGGTGGTGGTAGTTTAGTGATGGTGGTGGTGGTAGTTTAGCGATGGTGGTGGTGGTAGTTTAGTGATGATGGTGGTGGTAGTTTAGCGATGGTGGTGGTAGTTTAGCGATGGTGGTGGTGGTAGTTTAGTGATGGTGGTGGTGGTGGTTTAGCGATGGTGGTGGTTTAGTGATGGTGGTGATGGTAGTTTAGCGATGGTGGTGGTGGTGGTTTAGCGATGGTGGTGGTTTAGTGATGGTGGTGGTGGTAGTTTAGCGATGGTGGTGGTGGTTTAGCGATGGTGGTGGTGGTGGTTTAGTGATGGTGGTGGTGGTGGTTTAGTGATGGTGGTGGTGGTGGTAGTTTAGCGATGGTGGTGGTAGTTTAGCGATGGTGGTGGTGGTAGTTTAGCGATGGTGGTGGTAGTTTAGCGATGGTGGTGGTGGTTTAGCGATGGTGGTGGTGGTGGTTTAGTGATGGTGGTGGTGGTGGTAGTTTAGCGATGGTGGTGGTAGTTTAGCGATGGTGGTGGTAGTTTAGCGATGGTGGTGGTGGTAGTTTAGCGATGGTGGTGGTAGTTTAGCGATGGTGGTGGTGGTAGTTTAGCGATGGTGGTGGTGGTAGTTTAGCGATGGTGGTGGTGGTAGTTTAGTGATGATGGTGGTGGTAGTTTAGCGATGGTGGTGGTGGTAGTTTAGTGATGGTGGTGGTGGTAGTTTAGCGATGGTGGTGGTGGTAGTTTAGCGATGGTGGTGGTGGTAGTTTAGTGATGGTGGTGGTGGTAGTTTAGCGATGGTGGTGGTGGTGGTTTAGTGATGGTGGTGGTGGTAGTTTAGCGATGGTGGTGGTAGTTTAGCGATGGTGGTGGTGGTAGTTTAGCGATGGTGGTGGTGGTAGTTTAGCGATGGTGGTGGTGGTAGTTTAGCGATGGTGGTGGTAGTTTAGTGATGGTGGTGGTGGTAGTTTAGCGATGGTGGTGGTAGTTTAGCGATGGTGGTGGTGGTAGTTTAGTGATGGTGGTGGTGGTAGTTTAGCGATGGTGGTGGTGGTAGTTTAGTGATGGTGGTGGTGGTAGTTTAGCGATGGTGGTGGTGGTAGTTTAGTGATGGTGGTGGTGGTGGTTTAGCGATGGTGGTGGTGGTAGTTTAGTGATGGTGGTGGTGGTAGTTTAGCGATGGTGGTGGTGGTGGTTTAGTGATGGTGGTGGTGGTAGTTTAGTGATGGTGGTGGTGGTAGTTTAGTGATGGTGGTGGTGGTAGTTTAGCGATGGTGGTGGTGGTAGTTTAGCGATGGTGGTGGTGGTAGTTTAGTGATGGTGGTGGTGGTAGTTTAGTGATGGTGGTGGTGGTAGTTTAGTGATGGTGGTGGTGGTGTTTAGCGATGGTGGTGGTGGTGAGTTTAGTGATGGTGGTGGTAGTTTAGTGATGGTGGTGGTGGTAGTTTAGTGATGGTGGTGGTGGTGGTTTAGTGATGGTGGTGGTAGTTTAGTGATGGTGGTGGTAGGTTTAGCGATGGTGGTGGTGGTGGTTTAGCGATGGTGGTGGTAGTTTAGTGAATGGTGGTGGTGGTGTTTAGTGATGTGGTGGTGGTGTTTAGTGATGGTGGTGGTAGTTTTAGTGATGGTGGTGGTAGTTTAGCGATGGTGGTGGTGGTGGTTTAGCGATGGTGGTGATGCTGTTGTGGACAAACCACTGGCAATGCGATGAGAGAGAAGTGAAAAATAAAGTTGTTCTCACCCCCGTGGTGCTCGCTCCGTTGCTTATTCTACGCTGT
>NW_027615414.1:0-44467 GCF_965212315.1 Lampetra planeri | reverse complement strand
TTAAGAAAAAAAAACAATTACAAGTGGAATGTTTTCTGCAACGCAGCATTGTTCAGGTCAAATGTTGGGAATGCTCCTTTATATCAGCACTGGAAACTTCATGTGACATCGGTAAAGTGCTCAGCGTGGTGTCAGGATAAGAAAAGATGAGTGAGACTTCCATTTCACTGGGGAAGTGTCGTCAGATTTCCTAAAGTACCATTTTTTGTCATGAAATAACAGAAGTGGATGGAGACGACGGCGGTCGGAGGCTCAGCTCAACGTTTTGTTGAAACGTGTTGGCAGAGATGCCCTTTAAACGTCTTCTTCTTCTCCTTCTTCTTCCAATCCAGGGAGGGAGGATCGGCCTGACAATGTGTCATACGAGTGGAAGCGCCGCAAGTCACAGACTTATTTTCAGTACATGTTCTCTTCAGCAAGTCCATCTGAAAGGAGAAAGACATCCGTGGAATGGCCCTTTAGTTCACAGCGTAACCGGTTAGAGGTCAGAAAAATTCAGAATGACATGGACAACGCTAAATATTCAAATCTGTCTAAATCAGGTCGAATTCTAAAAGGTGGATGATGGAGTATGACGATGTGTTTTCCTCTGACGTGTGGTTTCGTGTAAATGTCTCTGTCTTGGGTTAAGTGGAGCAGATAGAATTGTTTTGTAATTTCGTGAGCTGTATCGTCATCTTTTGTCTGGACCGAGTGTTCGTTGTGTTTGTACTCTAAATACACAATGTAAATACACACGTCCATGTCTGGGAGGAAGTACCTTGCTGAAGGCTACTGGGCATGTGCTGGTGGAGTTGATGCAACCCGGTGTTTTGGTCGTGACGCCCCAGCGAGGTGAAGGGATCCATGGCGACGGGCGCGCACGCCAAGTCCTGCTGGAGGCTTTTCCCCGTGACCCTGTCCAGGTCCTTCAGGATGCTGTCGAACACGCCGTCATCGAGAACTAGGTCACGCTTGAGAGGAGGGTGACACGCGGAGGGAAGGGTGTCGGCGGCGTCACGTGGACTGAGGGAGCGACACATGTCGAAGCTGCTGGCCAGAGAGAAGATCTGCTGAGCCAGGACGCTGATCTCCGCCTGCTCTCGCTCGTTGTACACGGACGTCGGAGCCTGGGCGAGAAGACCGGGATGTGTGGGCGGCACGTGGTGGGGGACGTGGTGGGGGACGTGGTGAAGGCTGCCCCCTGGTGGCTGCTCCAGCAGGCTGAAGTCATCGTGATGCAGAGCGCGGTCCACCGGGCTCTGACACACGTCTGAGGCAGAGAAGCAGTCTGGAACTAATCGGGCATCAGATGCACAAGCTGGGAAGTCGTAGGCGGGAGAGGAGGGGGAGGAGACTGGGGAGAGGAGAGCGTCGAAGGCCGCCTGGTCAAAGGGTGCTCCTGCAGCCGCAGGGAGGGGGTCGCATGGCGACAGGTAACAGGTGAGCGCCGTCTCGGGGTAGGAGTAACCCTCCGGGGAGGACAGCAGCTGATCTGTGTATCCGTGGGATCAGGAGGTCATGGTGGAGCTCCTCCTGCTGCAGGGGGGAGCCGGAGGAGGCCGGGCTGTAGGGAGGGGTGACCAGAGCAGGGCCGTCGTCCTGGAGGCAGGAGCTCGGCACGCTGTCCCGCTCAGACGCGCCCCCCCTCCTGGCCTTGGCACCGGGCTCCTCGCTCTGGCTGCCGGAGCTCCTCGGCCTCTTGGAACACCTGGTGCCGTAGTTGTGGGTCGGCGCCTGTGGAGCCGACGGCGACGGGCTGAAGGCTTCACCGCTGGTTGTCGTCTGAAGAAACGTGGCTTCTGTTTGGCTGCAAGAGGAGAAGTTCGATGAAACATCAGAGAAATCAGACACCCCCCCGGTTTATGGTCGATTAGGTGTCGTCAGTGTTAAAAACTATGACGGATCCATAAACTTTGCAGGTTCGTAGATACGTCATCAGGATGATTTATTTCTATTTGATTTTGGAGACTTTTTACTCTATAGTCATTTGTCCACAGACACAGAAGTCTGACAGGAAGAATCCTTCAACAGGTTCCTGGATGGATCCAGATGGTTCCAGAACCCCATCTGGTCCTGGTCCGTCAGGGCGGAGCGTCAAATAAAGTTGGTCAAACCTGATGATGTAGTTGGTGCAGCTGATGCCTCGGCCCTCTTTGACAGCGCGGACGTAGACCCAGGTCCACGACAGATCTTTGCACTGAAGTCTGAGCACCATCTCCACCTGGAGGCCCTCGTCCGCCTGCACTGAACCCAGGAGAAACACTCTCAGGTCTTCGGAACCTTCTCGGAACTTTTGGTGGATCCGAGAACGGTTCTTTCAAGTGAACGACGCCGGGTGTCTACGTCAAACTTACTTAAACTCCTGTGAGCGGCTGCGCTGAAGAAAAGATCTTCAGGGTGAACGAGGCCGTACCACGATCGACCACACATTTCTTCTGCTGAAAACCCCAAAAAGTAGAAAACACTGGAAAACAAAGGCAACGTTTGTCAGCGAGTCGGACGACGACGAGGAGCTCGAGTGGGGGGGGGGGGGGGGGAGCCGGGCGAAGGGTCATGTCCGAGTCCGTGGGACGCTGCTGAAGCCGCGACGGGGAGAGAGGGCGTCGGTGCTCCTCAGGCGGTTCACGGTGGGGGTGCACAGCGCCTACGAACAGCGGACCGGACCGAGGGAAGACCCGGAAGCTGCCTCGGACCAGCATGGAGCCGCAGCCGTGATGCTGCAGCTTGAAGGCCCTGGAGGTCTGCATGCAGCAGACGAAGCTCCGCTCTGAGGGGGGAGGTTCTCACGTCAGCGCTACTTCAGGAGACACCGGTCAAACTGTCGGAAGAAGCCCCAAACGGGAGCCTCTAGAAAATCTAGAAGAACATGTGTCTTGTTTCTAATCAACTTGTCTCATTTCTAGTGCATCGATCTCTTTACGCTGTGAAAACAAGACACATCACATGAAAAAGTCACTTGTTCTTAGACAATTTACTTCAAAACAAACAGCAGTTGTGCAGCATTTCCATTGACAGTATTCAGTGAAACGTCGTTTGAAACAAGTGACAAATGTCTAAAAACAAAGGACTTTTTCTTGTGATGTGTCTTATTTAAGAGTGACGCTTGTTTTGTGGAGAGATTTTCTTCTAACCAGCAAAACAATCTCGTTCCACCGGCAGTTTTTCTACTTATTAAATGAAAGTTGGTGTGACAAATGTCTAAAAACATATCTTTTAACTAGAAACGAGACAAATATCCTTCAGCCGTGTTGTGACGAGAGCCGAGCCTTTGTCCCCATGAACTTACCTGACGGAGACTGCGGCCGTCCCAGCTCTGCCTTGACACCGTCCACGTCAGCGCGTTCCACCATGTCGTAGAAGGAGTCTGCTTGAAGCACGTCGACCTGGAAACGTTCCAGAGGTTGGTTTTTTTGTTGTTTATTCTGACCATCGGCTCCACCTGAAGGGGGGAGCGACAGACCCCGGACTCACCATGCACAGACCCAGATATTCGTCCACGTTCTCAGACACGTAGACCAGCTTTCCCTCGGCCGTCGTGACCAGGATGAAGCCGTGCAGGGATTGGACAAAGGCCTCGTAAGGCGCCGGGCATGGAGAGGACCGTCCTCCGTCAGAACCTCTGAGGGGAGAAAAGAGCTGAGTCAGCATCTGCCCCGCTTGTCTCTGGGGGGAGACGCTCACAGATGTCTGAGGACTCACCCTGGAAGAGAACAGACTTCCTGATGTAGGTGCAGATCACGGCCATGGAGTGCAGGTAGGACAGACGCTCCCGGTCCTCCTGGCTGATGGGCAGCAGAGCTCGCATGTTCCTGATCTCGTGATTGATGTGGTCCCTCCGGGCTTTGGAGGCTCCTTTGGTGGATCTGTGCGAGGCCATTTTCACTTGAGAGCTTGGGGGGCGAAAGAGACCCAACGTGTCACCAGTGTCTCACTCGTCAAACAATCCGCCTGCGTTCATCCTCCACGGAGACGCCGGTCAAACACAGGAGACCGACGGCGCCATGGGCCGACCCGACACGGAGGGTTCCTATGGAAACGGCTTGCTCGGGGCTCTGGGCGGCTTTGGCCTGTGTGGTCAGTGTGTGTGTCTGGGCCCATCGCCGACAGACGGCAGGTTTTATAGCTGCTGGGCTGCAGTGTGGGCGTCACACACACACACGGGGAGGCTGGACTTCTGCTGCTCCCTCCATGAGCTTATAAAGGGGGTGTCCTGGGAGAGGGGTGGGGGGGGGGCACCCCACGTCACACACACACACACACACACACACACACACAAAGGAGAATTTTACATTTCAACAGCATGTGTGTGATGATACAGGTTTTGTTTTTTTTTATAATCTGGAACATTTGGGGGTGTAACTGCTCAGAGGATGAAGAGTTGTATCACTTACAGCCACTGTAGCAAATGTCAGTAACATGTCAGAGGCTGACTCACTGCTGCTGACGGGGAAAGGAAAGCTGCCTGTGGTGACTCCACGGTGCCTGGGAGAGTTTACAGACCCGGCGCTGCAGCCATGACTCCGTTCAACCACTAGAGGAACGTGAGGAGGAGGAGAGGAGGACGGGTTACGCTGACCTGAACCTCCTGCACAAAGAACGCCGCTCCACATTCTAAAAATGAAAATGAGGAAAAAAATAAAAAAGCGCTGCTCCATGTAATGAAAATAAAATAGAAATAATTACACATTTAACCATTATACACTGTTTTTCCACACGTAGCACTTTTTGATCATTTGATGAAAGGGGCATGATTAATAAAGAAATGAACAAACAACAAAACTATCCACCCTCACCCCCTGTCAGGTCAGGATCAGACCCATCGCATCATGAGAGACGCTCAAAGCACCAAACAATCATGTTTACCTGAAATACAGGTGAACGTTTTAAAGCTGCTCACCAGATGAGTAATGAACATACTTTCTACTAGTTTAGTTGACTAGTTTTCTACTACAGGAGCCAGTAAAAGGCACCCCTCCTACCTTTGGACAGCGGGGAGCTGTGGTCCCTCCACTAAAAGCTGAGAGCCCTCGTGTTATTTATTTACTGATTTGGGACTTTGAGGCTCACGAGAAGTATTTTTTATATTAAAGCCTTAAAATGTGTATTCAGATACTGCTGATTAATGATCTGCAGCATCCAGATCATTAATCAGATTTTAATCCCAAAAGATGTGATTTAAAAACATTGTTTGTTTAGTTGGACTGATTTTATATTCATGTACTTGGATTGTGTTTGTATTCTCATGTGGAGGAAACAAAAGAAATCTTTTTTGGTTGTTTGCAACTTGAACTGTGCACACACACACACGCACACACACGCACACACACAGCACACACACACACACACACACAGCGTGGTCAGTCTGAAGTGAATCCGATCTTTTCTCAGACGGTATCAGAGGCCTTCAACTAGACATGAGTCATGAATTTAACTGAGCAGATCCTAGAACAGTCATCGTACACGTAGATAAAGAAAAATGAACGAAATCATGAAGATGTATATCTGAGACGTTCTAATAATGTGTTTGCCCGGTCGCTGCCCATCGTGTCTCTACATCGCGTTCTACAGCCACAGCATCGTTCCTCCTGGGGCTTCTTAAACGCCTCTTTGTCTCAAATCCCCCATTTGGCGGTCTGGACGAGAAAACTAGAACTTGAGCCGAGGGAAGTGAACGAGGAGAGAGGGGACGAGACAAAACAAATCACTCTGAACAAATCCTCAGTCTGATTCTCAAGGGCCGGTGTGGGATGCTGAAGGGAAATTAGAGAGTCATTTGGCTGAGTGTCTCCCCGCATTAGCGCCTGTGCTGCTGACCGACGGAGGGCTCCGGGGGCCAGACAGAGGGACCCGCTGCAGCCCTGCTTCCTGTGCGGCGCGGGGGCCAGGCGGGACAGCGTGTCTCTACCGACTCATTTTGAGTTGACCCTGCGTCTGTGGCCTGCACTTAACACGGCAGATAACGCTGACTTTATAGCCCACGGCTGGTGACAGACGGGAACAAACTGCCAGGGAACGCTGCTGGGGGCAGCGGCAGAGACCGGACCCCCGAACTGAAGGTCGCTTGGTTGAGGGGTGGGGTGGAGGTGTGTGTGTGTGTGTGTGTGTGTGGGGGGGGGGGGGGGGCGATCAGACAGGCCGACTGGGGCAGATACGGCCGCTTTTCAGCAGGAAACAGAAAATGGGGAGCTGCAGGGTTCAAAGACCTGACGACTCGGACAGGAAACTATAAGCAATAGATAAGATGAGTTCATCTGACGCTGGAGACGCACGGAACAGTTCTGAGAAGGAATTTAGCTTTAACACAAAGGTAAACAGACGTTTGTTGTGATTATTATCAACCAAAACCGTATCCTGATCACTAAGACGGTGTACGCTGCAAAAAAGTCAAGGTAACAGTGCTTACCAGGAATATTGGTCTCATTTCTCATGAAAATGTCTATTTTCTACTATTTTTAGTATTTGTAAATGTCTCACAATTTATTTTGGTAATTGTATTGTTGTTTTTTTTGATCAAGTGCTTTGTAAATAAATGACTGATGAATTTGTGTCCTTCAAGCTCATTACAAGTCCAGTTGCCTACGAATGAACCCAGCAAGATGCTTTGTACATGTATTTTTTGACAAAGGGGCAGTTTAAATAAGATTATTCTTCTTTCTGGTCCCTTTCATTCAGATTTGTGAATGTTTTTTGTTTTTTTTTTAAATTTGATTTCAATGACATCACAAGACACATCACCTGAAAAAGTCACTTTTCAGACAATCTTCATTTGTTTTAAGCATATTTTCACTTTTTTTTTTTGCTTGAAAAAGAGTCTTTTTTGCAGGTTAAATGACACACCCCCTGGTCCCTTGTTAGGCCACGAGGCACAAAATCAGACACCAATCGACATCTCAAATTGCCTCCGTTTTATTGTTGATAAAGCATATTGCACAGAAAGATCTGACCCACCTTGACAGAGAAGAGTCCCCAGAGGGGACCGACACTTTAGGAAAACAACAACAGTACACTGTTCTGTTTTTTTTTTTCCGTTTTTTCTTCTGAGCATTCTTTGTTTAAGAATTCTTTAAGCACTTATCTTAAGCTGCACATACACTTCAAACCTCCTGACGTAACCACTGCTCGCTGAGCGTGTTACTCTCTGTTAACACTTTCTGAAATATTTATTTTGTTTACCGAAGGCATCCGCGTCTTCTCTGTTCCGCCCCTGACACTTTGTATTTGACAGGGGGTTTTAAATCACAGACATTAAAAAGTGAACAACAATATATTCAGGCAATTCCCCCAACATGTGACGTCAGTCCGTCAAATTCAGTTCCACACCCCGGTAAAGTTGTCGACTTCACGTCAAATCCCTGAAGAGTTCTCCACTGAAAGGACCACCACCCGCAAGCCTCGCACGAGAGAAAAAAAGGTCGAAAACACCCATAATCCAAATGACGTCCACATCACACATCAGAGATCAGTGATGTGACATCAGTCCAACCGTCTGGTGTCACATCGTTAGAGAGAGAGTGTGTGTGTGTGTGTGTGTGTGTGTGAGAGAGAGAGGAGCATCAGAGCTCACTGAGTCACAATGGCACCACCGGTCGTGTAAATAAAAACGTCAATATTCAGACTTGGCTCGAGCCAGCATCCACACGTCTCCCTTGATTGGCTTCGGCGTGGCGATGTGGTGAACCGGATTGTTTACGCTGCACAGACTTGTAAACATTTGTGACGTCGGGCAGTCGGGGACGACACAGCACATCTGGTCCGAACGCCGGCGAAGTAAAAGCAGCGTAGTCGACTAAGTATATGTAACCCCCCACAAAGGATCCGTGACATTCCAGATTTTTCAAATGACCGTTTCTGTCTCCGTTCTTAGCACGTGACGATAAATGTAAACTCATTTCCTTACTGCTGTTTGTACGATTGTTCTTCTATTCTTTAAAAACCACATTTCAAACAAAGAGATGAAAACGTGGCATTTTTATCTCGGCATCTTTAAAATGGCTGAGCCGGAGCCGACCGGGCCCGAGCTGCAGTTGACAAATGGATCGACTAAAGTGCATGGAGATCAAAGTTGAACATCCCGTCTCAGTGGTGTTGCCATACTTCCTTTTTGTTGTGGATGTCGGTGTGTTCTTCTCCATCTGCTCAGGTTTGTCCCCATCACGAACACACACGTCCCTGACACACACGTCGTCGACTCGATGGTCGAGAGGAGCAACAGCTCACGTCATGATTCCCTTGGACGTTTTGGCACAGACACGACACAGAGCTACGACGTCTCTGTGAAAAGGCTCTTCTGGGGGGGGGGGGGGGGGGGTGAAGTCTATGGTACATGCTTTGGGGTTAGAGGGAGGTAGATGGATTGATTCGATCACTGCCTGCAGAGGTGTGTGTGTGTGTGTGTGTGTGTGTGTGTACCTAATACTCAATCTCGTGCTGGAAAACTGAAGAAACCAACAATAAAGTTGTGCGTTCGCCCGGTGACCTGTTGGTGTTCAGACCGTGACCAAACCCCGATGGATCAAACCTGTTTCATCTCCACTCCTCCACGTTGACGTTCTCGTCTCGTCCCGTCGCTCCACGTGACGAGTCTGTGATTATCATCGGGCTGATTGGGTTCCTCGACAGACAAAGGCCAGGAGGAGGTGAGCGGCCGTCCACGTTTGTCGTACGATGGCGTGATGAACTGTCCCTGGTTTCGGGTTGTTTTGGTCGTGTGGAGAGTTTTCCCCCAGAGGGGGGGTGGAGGATGAATCCAACGTAGATCCAGACTCTCCAGAAGCTGTCCTTCAGTGAGTCCGACTGTGGGCTGTGACGTGGAGCCACGTCAGCCATGGGAGGAGGAAGATGGGTCTGCTGATGTTGCTGTTGGTCGTCATGGCTGCCAGCTCCCACCTGGATGGCAACAACAGGAAGCACATGCATTCGCGCTAGCATACTTTGGAGTACCGTAATTACACAAACTATTTGCGCTGTCAGAAAACGGTTCCTGAAAGCTGAGAAGAGTCACTCAGTTCCTCTACCTGGGGTGAAGAAGGAGAAAACGTCCATGGGATGTTGCTGTCATTACGGTAATCCCATTCGCTCTGCTGCCAGAAGTCATTACCGTAATGACAGACACTTGGGGTGTGAAGTGCCACTTTTCAACTTTCAGAACGTGTGTGTGTAAAGAATTGAAACCAGCAGGTTGACAACACCTTTACCCTTGAACATCGATGCTTTCCCTTCTGATATGTTCATGTTAGCATACTTCAGAGTACCGTAATTACATGACTATCAGAACACGTCAAACGGTGCCTGAAAGCTGAGACGTGTCACTCGGTTCCTCTACCTGGAGTGAAGAAGGAGAAAAAATGTCCATCGGTTCCTGAAAGTTGAAAGTCATTACGGTGATGGACTCACCACTTTACGGTAACACAGGAAATGGGATTACCGTAATGACTGCAACATGGCTGTTCTCAACTTTCAGGAACCAATGTCCTTCTTCACCCCAGGTAGTAAGAAGTAACTATTCCAAGTTTTGTCATAGTGCAATTGTGTATTTACAGTACTTCAAAGTATACTAGCATGAATGTATCGGCAGCGATACCTTCAAAACCGTTAAAAACCTGCTGACTTCGATTCTTTACAAACACGCTCATGAAACATTTCAATCTAGAATTCACTAAGATTCTAAAAACCCACCGCATCAACACAAAGTCTGTGTGACATTTCACCTCGTCACACACACACACACACACACACACACACACACACACACTACACACACACTCACACACACACACACACACACACACACACACACACACACACACACACACACACACACACACACACTGTGGACAAGGATGAGGACAGGCCGTGTTGTAACCTGAGTACAGGGAGCAGGGGCTGACCTGATGACAGGTCAGAGGTCGAGCTGCAGATTGTTATCTCTGGCTCCGGTTTCAACACTCACTCAATTGCTTTGTTCGTTTTTCTGGTTGCGCGTGTGTGTGTGTTTAAGAGGGGAGATTGGCACTGGAGCTGGAGGGTGCCAGCGAGGGGCAAAGGGAGTCAACCAGACTCCTGTGACCCCGCTTGAAAACCCTTCAAGGGTTAGAAACACAGCTGCAGACGGCAACGTGTGGGCCGCGTGCAAGGTGGCACGGAGGGGAAGACGACGATAAATACAGCTGAATACGTACTGGGATGATGCTGTGATTTGACCACGTTTCACCCCAGTGTTTATTAACAACGGTGGTTTGTGAGGACTAGAGATGAGTGAAAAAGACCAGCAGCATAGAGAAGAACTCAGAAAAACATCATCAATCGTCCCTTTGAAAAGGCCAGTCAGCGTATGATCCGAGCACCAATGAGGAAAAACATAGCTTAAAAGTCAGCTACTGTCTCCCTCCAGCGATTGTTCCTCTGCAACGTGCACCCCCCTGCTGTGAAGACCACAGATTGACAGACTCAAGGCAGCAAACTGCAACTGACGTTTCTGGGGGGGTAGGGACTGGGCAGAAATAGCTGATGCAGGGACTTTAGACTGAGCTACAAACATACGTGACAAGAACGATGATACGGAGCTTGTCTGACCTGATATCATGTGGGAGACCCGCCTGCTCCAGACTGTACTGAATGACCGCTATTTTGCATAATGTCTTCAAATTAGGACCTGCAGAGAGAGAGAGAGAGCATTAAGTCATGGGGACTAATTCAACCTGACAACATCCATCTAAGTTGTGGAAATTTACCGAGAAATCAGACCAAACCAAGAAATACTATAAATGCAAGTTGTCAAAATGAGGAAAATAAGAAAAAAAGAGGGAAAAAAGAGAAAAAGAGGAAAATAACAACCATTAGGGCTACAGGGTATGTGCCCAGGGGCCCAGGGGCCCCGGACCTGAAAAGGACCCTTGGTGTAATGAAAAATAACAGAGTTGAAGAATGTGAAATATCATCGAGGAAAGAAGGCTTCGGATCGACGGGGCTTGTACAAAAAAACACCATGTTTTGAGCAGAGGAGCCGTGGTAGCGCTAACGCCTCAAAACAGATGCAAACCGTGTAATTGAATGACATCATTTTAAAATATTTGTGTTGTTATTGCTGTGCATTATTAAACACAATCAATGATGACGGCAACTTTGCGATCACTCCATTTGTATTTGTTTCATGAAATTTGCTTTTTTGTTGGGTGGGGGACCCTTTGTATGATGTGGCCCAGGGGCCCATCAATGCTCTAATCCGGCCCTGCACGTAGAAGCATGGTCAAACGTGATGACTTTTCTGTATTATTCTTTGTGTGAGACAGTGGTTTGGATGGAAACGTCACATCTGAACTCGAAAACAAGTTCCAGTGAACTTTAACACAACCTCACTTACAGAAACCCGCCGGACACGTGACGACGTGACTGTGAAACATTTTATTCACAGGATATGATCCTCACAACCAACCGAAGAGCGAGCACACGTGTCAGAATCGCCGTCGTCGCTCTTCCACCATATGTTCAGTGATAAACACAGGCTGTGGGGTGTGGATGTCACTGGGTACTGCCAGTCCCTTACGCTGCCTGTGTCCCTGACTGGGGCCAGACAGTGTTACAGGCTACCCCAACGCAGGGAGGACAGGGCTATATTTGGTTGTCCGTGAGACGGAAGTGCCCCATGTGATAAGAGCGAGGCCAAGGCCAGGCACACAGAGAGCGGGGAGGGACATGAGGATTGGTGCAAGGTGACTGAAATGAATTATAAGTGATGTCAGCGAGGAGGAGGAGCAAGAAAGTGTCTTGGATAGGATACGAGGTGGGTGGACGAGGAGGAGGAGGATACTCACAAATCTAAGATGTACAGGTCTGAATGATCCATGAGGTTGAATTCATCACCCATCCCTTGTTCTGGACACGGCTTGTGAAGAACAACAAGGACACGTTAAGAGATGGCGGTACACATAAGGACACCGGTGTCATTTGATGGCACCGACTGTCCTCCTGACATGAACCTTCATTTAGCGACAACTCGCCGTCGTTCCCCATGCGCCGTTTATTTTTTCTCATTAAGATTTCTAATACAGGATAGCGCGCAGATTCCTGCTGGTCACACTGCTCTCTTCTCCCCCTTATCGTGGGCTGGCATGATTTAAGCCCACAGGAAATGGAGCGGTGTGGGGAAGCAGCAGCCTGGACCGGCCAGATAGTCTCCCTGTCCATATCACTGCACATCTGTTTCCTGCTTTTCAGCCAAACACACACCTGTGACACATCTGTGACAGCACTACACAACGGAGTTTGTTTAATCTACTCATTGACTATTTCTCCTACATCTATAATACTGTGAGTGTCAAAACGTGAGGGAGGTGAGTGGGACACGTTACAGCTTTTTCTCAAATGCAAAGACACATTTTCTGGAATTTCTCTAAACTGTAAACAAAAGCCCCATTTTGTCTGACACTTCCTGCACAAGCAAAACACAGTGATCAGATCCCAGACTGTTATCAACCAAAATGGAAACACAGGATCAGATCATGAAGGTGCAGAAATGATCTGTATCGTTCACAATAGGAAAATTCATTTTGCAAAACAAAACTCATGTTTAACACTTGAACTAAAAAAAAAAAGAAATATAAACAAGAATCACGTTACAGCTACAAAAGTGTTGAGCACATGGTCTATGAGAGTTCATCTGAACTAAATGTTCTTTTGTTTTGTACATCCTCTCTCTCTCCTCCACCACCTCCTCCTCTCCTCCTCCACTGTTTCTATCCACGGTGAAACTCGGATGTCCAGCGCTCCCTCAACACATCACGGGGGCCACCAAGTGGGACCAGCTTTGCTGATTTCTGTGTTGAAGCGGGAGACACCTGTGCTTTAACCGAGCTGTCCTTCTGCTGCTCGGTGTCGTCGTGCGACACGAGTGCATCGCAGCGCAGATGTATTTTAGTGGGTGAGAGTGGCGATCTCGTAGGAAAAACACTTGTCTGTGTGAGTGGATCTCATTTCACTTCATCCTCCATCTCTTTCCCGTTAAGACATTCCTGCCACAAACGATCCACTTGCTGTGCGTTTCATCAATCTCCATTCCTCTTTCCCGCTGCCCTCTTCCATCGCGTCTCCCGTTCGCTGCGTGTTCAGGATGTTGTAAGGGGTTTACGTTGCTAATCTTCCCTAAACAAACATAGTTGTGGCTTAAAGCGGCCAGGAGAGGTGCAGAGCACGAGCAAAGTCGTCCCAGGGGGCCAGCTGGGGAAGTCATTACGCCCCCTGCCCCCCAGGAGGTGATCCACCCAGGCTTATGGCAGGAGCCTTCATCAACCATCCAAGTCCCATCATCATCATCATCCAGGTACCTGGACCTGCAGCCACTGTCGGCATCTAGCCCGGTGAAAGAACTCCACTTCTAATATTCGATTACGTGAAAGCAAACTGTGACATGTTTAAAGAAATTGTTTCGGACTGTGGAAGAAGTAGAAGAACGATACATCTGTCTTAAAGGAAGCGAGATGCATGAGAGGTTCCCGGGCAGAGAGATGCTGATGAATACACCCCTGGGACTAGGCCGTCAGGGATGCTGGAGGATAAAGTTAGCAGAGGTGTGAAATTCAGCAGAACATTAGGAAATGGTGATGCTTTATTGGTCACCACAAAAAGGAAGAGACACTGATGGGATCACAGAAGTAGGGTGAGGGCAGGGGAGGGTGGGACGGGGGACGGGGACGGCGGCGGGGGGTGGTCTGTCTAATGTACTGGCAGTAGTTGCAAGCAGGGAAAGTCACAGTGTTTGACTTTATGTGGCGTCCTGGTGTTTGACGGTGCACTTTGTTACTCGATCAGCAAAGTTATCAGTATGTGTGTGAAAGTGCTCCTCCCCCTTGACGGTGCACTTTGTTACTCGATCAGCAAAGTATCAGTATGTGTGAAAGTGCTCCTCCCCCTCCAGCAGCACCGGTTCCCAGTCTGATGAGGCCTGAGTGATGCTGCTCCCCCCACTAAAACAACACTGGTTGCTATTTCAAACAACACTCAATGAGGGTGTCTAATCACCCCGTTGCCAGCCTCCTCCAGCAATGCACTGCCTGCTCCAGCTCATTATCTCCCCAACCTTGCTCTCCTAAACAGCAGAGGAAAGACCTGACCTCCAGTCCTGAAACCAATGAGGCAACTCCACACTGTGTGGGAATACTTGAAATCGTGTGTGCAGCAATTCCGGTGTGTGTACATTTTACAAATTACTTGCGTATTAATGGAAATTGCAATCTCAAGGAACGTTGATCAGGAACACCTCGGATGTCCAAACAAACATGAGCGTCAACAAGCCGGAGTGTTTTAGTGACTCCAGTGGTCTCTGAGTGATATCATCTACATCCTTTTCCTTTCTCAGCATCCTATTGAACTTTGGTCCCTCGGAACCATCTCACACACAGGAACTCATCAGCCAGTACAACTTCCTGCAGAGCACCTTATCAGGGGGTCCAGACCGGCATCGACTGGGGGCCGTAGATCTTCCGACTGAAGTGGTACTTAGAAACAACAGCTAGTGGCAAGACTGAAGATGAAACAAACACAACAAAAAGTCTCTGGAGTGTTTTGGTCTATTTCCTATTTCATGCAGGCATACAAATTCATTTTAAACAGTTACAACTGATGATCTGTTGCGACAGTTTGTCCAGTGAAGCACAAGCCCACAGCGAATGTATCACAACATCAGTTCAATGCCCACAGAGAAAAACCACTGACGTTCATGAAATCTTCTACAAGTCCACACATATGACTAAGACACAGCTTCTCTTTCGGCTGATAAGGTGTGTGGTCTGAACAACCAGAGAATCACAGCACACTCTGCGACAGACGGAGATAAGGCAGCTTTCATCCCCACTTGGGTCCAGTTGGATATGGTCTCAACCAAGAAAACATGACAGCATCTTCACACCACAGTTCTGAAAATCCCTTCGACAACGGCTGCTGACATGTTGTCGTATGAATCCAAAATATACAAAATGTTTCTAATCACAATCGGAAACGGTTTTTATTGCACATACCAAGAAATTGACCTGGTGTAAGGTTCTGGGTTTTACACAAAATAAAGATAATAAAGGATATAAAACAGATGTAAAAAACACTGCACACAGAAATAAAAATAGAATAAAATAAAGGTAGCATGAAAAACAATAAATCCAGTGAAGTGATACTATTCTGCTCACTGGTTTACTCCTCTGTTAAAAGGTCCAGAGTGAGTCCGTGGGGCAAATTAGCTCAAACAAATTCCTAGATTCCTGTCCCTTCTTTTTTTTTTCCGAGCTTAATCTCGGCTGTCTCACCAAGTCTTACCACGATATCTGTGCCCCCTCCTGGGTGGTGGCTGGACGGTGGATTAAGCCCCATGCGGGGTGAGATACTACCTACAGCTGGCTCCCAGAGAGAGAAGCTGCCCTTTAGATTAGACAGTAGCTGCCCGTCCTCTCTGAAGCACCAATCTCAAACCACTCTTGGAGAAAATAACGGCGCTGGAAGAAACTGCCCTTGCAAATCCCATTTAAACACAAATGGAGGCAATTTGATGGGGACAGGCTGTTATTACTGTAGACAGCGCTAAAAGACAAAAGGACATATTCAACAGCACGCAGGGCCTGGAACACAGCTGGGTGGTGTCTCTACGGCTGTCCATTCATTGTCTGCCAGAGCTCCACTCTTCAGCTGCTTCTTGTAAAAACGACCAACAATGTCAGCAGACACTCACAGGAGAAAAAAATTCGGTTCTTTACAAACACGTACAGTGGGAATTTCAAAGCATTTCCAAACCTTTTGTGTGCTTTTACTTAAAAAAAAAAAGATTCTGAGAGCTCCAGTGCTCCTCACAGTCCAGCACTGTTCTACAGAATAGCCTAGACTCCCCTACAGGTGTTTGGATTGTCATGACGGTAGTAAATCAGAAGTTGAACTACTCCGATTCAGACGTGTCCGTTTACTTGGAGGTCAACGTTATGAAGTGTCGCCTCGGCGGGCTGTTTATTTGAGCTGCTGTGTAACACTCCCCCCCATGACACCGTCATGTACACAGACCGTTAGTGGGTTAAGGAGGGTTAAGATGCTGATGAAATACTATCATGGGCTTGTGTTTGAAGAGTAAATCACAGTGTTTGCTGTGCTGCCCAAAGGTCTCGTCCCGCACGTGCAAGATGCCCCGTATCCTGCTGGGGTCACTTCGGTGTTTGACAGGTTTTTATCTCAGGCATACTAAACACACACACACACAAACACAGAGACAATTAATAAGGGAAACTTCTGCAACCTGCCCTCTGACACCGAAGGGCAAGTGACGACACGCGTGGGGGCAAAATACTGAATGATAAGCACGTTTCCATGGAGCCGAGTGTCTCTGCAGACGATTGGAAGACACAGCAAACTGCACCGTGCAGCCAAAGTGGCCTTATAATTAGACTCAAGCACGAGGATTGAGAAAAGGAAAAGCAGGGCTTTGAATGCAACACCTGGCCAAAGAAAAAAAAAAAAAAAAACTTCAGCTTTAGTTCTGCCTCATGTTGTGTTTAGTCTATCGCTTGAACTATCAGGTTCAACGGTGATAAGACACATTTCAGCCAGCTGGACTATCATAACATCAGTGCTTTCAGCCTGTGATAAGGTACAAAGTGGCATCATCCCAGATATTGAGGCACCAGGCTTTTGACCTTCCTGATCAACTAAACTAAACCACTGGACACTGCCAGAGGTCTCCGCTTGTTTTTGAACCTCGGGTGAAATTCCGCAAAGATTAAATATCACGGTGAGATTTTAGTGGATTAAACAGGAGGTTTGGCGCTGGGATGTTTTGGCTAGCAGTGAGATTACCTGCTATGTGGTCTCCTTCTGCCACACACACACACACTCTACCTGGAAGATTAAATGTGGCAAGTAAGCCTAAAAATCGAAATAGTCTTTAACTTGTTTGTCCCTAAATCCAGGCAATGGGTGAAAAATAGCCGCAAACGGCTGTTGAGGCTTTTGTTGTAGAAACTGCGTCAGCATGCGTCTCATCTTCACACGTGATTGAAGGCAGTGCCAAAAGGGACGCATCCATCATGGCTGGCAAAGCAACGCAGCCACATGCCTGCGCGTGTGCACGGCTCTGACGTCGAGTTGACACAAGGGGCCGTGAGTCATTTGGTCACGTGAGTACGTTCCAGCGCATGCAAACGCACGCGCACGAACAGCACATCCGACAGGGAAAAGACGGAATGACGGAACGGAGATGGGTCTCCGAACGGCCGATGTTGTCGGCTGACGCAGGACAACCCGGTGGTCGCCCACGGGGACGTACGAGGTTCTGCAAGCTGTGTGACACCCGACCCAGGAGGAAGTGAATCACAGCAAAGGAGCTATTTTAAGTGTTTATGATTCCAAATTTATCTTCTTCTTATTTTGAAGAGAGACCTACAATCAAAAAAACCCAACGTGTATAAATACATATACTTATTTTATTAGCAGGTTCATATTCATGTCGTCGCTCTGCCTTCATCCTTATGAATGTTCATGTCAGAGCCTGTCTAGGTTTGTGTAACGCAGCAATGACATCAAAGCGGCTCATTCACTGCATCGGGCCACTCTGGCATTGTTAGACCCGAAGCCGACAGCCCATGTTCCGCCCTGCTCTCAGTGAAAGGCAATTAAAAGACCCTTTGAAGAGCGCTCATTAACGGCAGTCCCCCGCAACCGTGGCAAAAAGGCACAACAGTTCAGTTCTGCAGATGATGAGGATGTTATTGATGAGTTTTCAGTGTTAAGCACAAAGGCACTGATTAACAGACGCAGAGTCTTCTGGAAGAGAGAAATACTTGTGATAAAAGAAAATAAATGAATGGAATAGACCGCGTCAGGTCTAAGTGGTCCAATGGCCGGTATCAGATTTCCCTTCGATGATTCCACGCTGTCTGCTCCCAGCACGCCAATCTGTCATGTCCTTATTCACATCCTGCCCCACATGGGATGCCCTGTTCCCCACCTGAAAACACGTCCTGATTTAGCCAAACCCGAGCGTGCTGAAGTCAAATTATACCCACGAATGAGACGCATGCCAACGATGACAACATAAGCTCAGCCGGCGATCTGTAATGCATGGGGCACATGAGCATCCCGGATGTGTTTGATTCCTCACATGGTGAGAAAAAAATAAAATAAAATAAAACACAGTACACTGCTCATTGCTTGTTTGGGTAGGTGAAGGTCAGTGCAGGTGGAGTTAGTCATGCATGGGTCGTCCTTCGTGGGGCACTGAGCAGGTCTCAGTAAATGAGTGTAGCAGAGGTGCTGGGGGCAGATCAAATTGCACTCAGTGAGAAAGAATGCTCCCTAAGGTCATAAATCAGAAACGGGGCAGAATTTCGCGCCTCTCTAAAGCTCAGCAGGCCTGTTTACGCTGACGGAAGTGGCACTCTAAAGACTGCCACTAATGCCCAGAGCCGGTCTGCCACTGGCTCACACTAACATGTTTACCCCCAAACAATGGTGTGCACACCAAGTGTGTACAAAAAAAGTATGGTCCTTAAAAAAAAAAAAAAAAAAAAAGATCCTGTTCAGTCAATTCAATTCTTTTATTGACCTCAAGAGAAATTCACACTACTCACAAATAAGGTGAGAATAAATAAATGATAATAAGGCAATCCTTAAATTTATACTCAAGGTCTTTATTAGTCTGTATTGTTAGTGTTAATGTTCGTATCACATTCCTTTCCAAATTACTTTAAGAACAGACTTTGGTCTCAACCGTTGTGCTTCACCAAAGTAATAAATTATTGCCCACATTCTTGTACTGGGAATAAATATCAGCAGAGGGGCTCTGTTTAGGATCAATTTGAAAGGACAATCAACTCGGGAAAACAACACGAGAACCATAAATTTGAATGCAATTTCCTCAGCAGACTGACCAAAATAAGGAGCCCCACGTAAAAACACAAGCAAAATAGTCCGACAAATAATTCACGACGGCCTGTGCGAGCACTTGTCAGCTGCATTGAGACAGATGCCAGGAACTTTTTTTAGCGCCATTAACTGCTCTCATGTTGGCTGAAATGAGCACACAGCCAAAGCTGGCTATAAAAATAATGTTCATGCTGTAAAGTAACAGTATAAAAAAGTATAGAAACAAAACGAGCTCCCGTTTAATTAAGGAACTTTCAGCAGAATGAGTGCATATGATGCCAGAAATGGAAACACACTTTGATTATTAGAGACAAAGCTCAGAGGGGGAAAACAAATGAGTGTGATTGAAGCCACTTAGTGTGTGTTTGTGTGTTTTTACTTGTGTGTGTGTGTGCACGTGCTTATGGGAGTTCCTGTGTGTAAGGAGCTTAAGTGAGCTCGCGTAAATGCCAAACATGCAACGTAAGTCAAGAACCTGTGTGGCCGACTTGCTTAGAGAGATCATACAGTGTACACTAACAGTGGCAGGAAACAACGTCTGAGAAACTGTCAAGCGAGCAAAATCCTTCCTCTAAGGGACGGGGATGGTGGAAAGGAAAAAAAAAAGATCAGCATGATCAGAAAAAAAAAAAGCCTCCCAATCAGATTAAAACACAAAAAACATTTGACAGACAGACAGAGACTCTGAGCGGGATGGAGGAGCTGTTAGGTGGTGTTTTATTTCCTCCCCTGCTCAGCCACCACCCACCATCATCCCAGTGACACCACTGACACCAGCCCTATCTGCTTACAGCAGGAAATCATGACTCCTTCAAGCCCGTCCTGGCCAGTGAGAGACCAAACAATGCTGAAAGCACCGTAACAAACATGTTCCTGCCAGGAAGTGAAAACTAAATCATGTCACATTACATTAGACATGTATCAACATCATGTCACATTACATTAGACATGTATCAACAGAGCTATTTCTACAATATGAAGTGAAATGAGGATGTAGTGACGTGTGTTAACGTGTTCAGTAATTAATACGCTACTTGCTGCTGTCATGGCGACAGTCACGCTTGCCATTTGTCTGACATATGACTGTGACATAGCTGCACAGCAAATGTAGTGAACACAACGTCGCCATGAAAAGTCAGAGCTGTGTCACATCCGTTCTCCATCACTTCTCTCCTTTTAAAAGTCTAACACTGAGCAGCACTGTAGCCCACCTGCTGGTCAGATAATCAGCTGAATATTATGCACCATCAGCCGGTGAGTGCATCTCGAGTGGCAGAGATCACGCCTCTGGTCACCAAATCTGAGTCAAGGTACAAATTCTCCGACATGATCTATTTATAATATGAATCATAAACATATGGTGTTAGCAATTAATCAATTCAAATGTGAGTATTTGCAATAACATGATATATAGTTGAGTTGCAACAGTTCCAGATGACGACACATCCCTCGTGCTGCGAGGTCTTGAGGACTTCAGCGCCAGTAGACGTAGTGGGGCTGAGAGGACTCTTATCCACAGCCCTCCGATCCCCACTATCAGATTCTCCCAGTGGGGTTCGGCTGATAACGCGGGCTGGTTGATAACGGTAGCACAGATCCCGCGCTGCCCTGGACCATGCTAATGCCCTTAGCTACCTCATTACTCCAATGGCTACTGGCCTATCACCAGACCTTAACAAGACCAGTGGCACCTTACCGGGTACGAGCCCCTGGCAATCAGTCCTCCTACAGCCAACGAGAGGATGATTATCAGACTGCTGTCTACAGGAGCCAGACCCTCAGTTGGATGTACCGAGGACAGCGTCTCGTCCACACGCTGGAGCAGAGATGGTTGTCTGTCCTCTACAGCTGTGCTTCATAAAGATTAGGATTTGATTCAGGCTGCAAACCAAAGGACTGGGCAATGAATTGAAAATAATACAACGTCAATACCCCGCGTTGACTTTGTGACATACAACCACGAATCAGTCGTACTCCATAAACAGGTAAAAGGTTCTTTGGGAGGATGGCGTGTCGGCACAGGAGCGTGTTGTTCAGCAAGTTACACTGGTTAGCAGTTACTCATTTTCAACACCTGCACCATTTTACCTTTGGTGTGTGTGTGTGTGTGTGTGCGTGTGCGTGTGCGTGTGCACACCCAACTTCTGTCGTCTTGCACCTTTGATCTCGGCTTGTTTGTTCTATCTGCTTCTGACTGATTCAACGCAAAGTTTCATTGTAACACTACAGTGAGCTTTACTTAACTTCTGAGTAATGACATGGGTGCAACTTAGAAATACCATGTAGATTGTTAAACTTGTCAGTCACCCCTGCCTGTCATTCCGGCAGGCATGAAGTGCAGAAGGTTTCAAGAATACAGAAGCAATTCATCTGAAATAAAGTGTGCATCGTAATGGAAGGCTGTCGAGCACCTCTTTCATCTGACGGTTGTCACAGCTTCTGATCCAGAGGGACTCAGAGGGACTACTTAACTCTATTTATATTTATATGTATATACACACATACTTTTTACATCTTCGGACTTGTCATGGCAGAGCTCGATGCTCCACATTCTGTATGCCGTCTGTGATGGCTACAAAACTCAAAGAATTTCAACTAAAATATGAACTGAAATCATGCAAATACATATTTTGGAATATTTAGGGATTTGAAGAAGTCGTTATAGAATCCAAAAAATGGAGCATCAACGTTGATAATAGAGTGTGTCAGTCTGGACCACTTTCATACATACATTTGTCTGAAACACTGGTGTGGCTGCAGCATCTAGATACATCAATAATCAAATCTATGATCTATCTGCCTGTATGTTACTGAATATTACATGGAGAAGTGTTGGAAAGTAAACTAAGTTCCCACCGGAGGTTATTTCAACCTTCATCTGACCCTGTCAATAAACTGTAATGTAAATCATCAGGTTAAAGTTCCTAGCAGGCTCTGTCACAAGTAATGTAATTCTTTCCTTGAGTAATAAAATAAGAGGTCTGGGAGAGAGCACACATGCACACATAAAGCATCCAGATGCCAGATCCCGAAGTTATTTTGTGCCTCACCTAGTTCCTCCAAAGAGGATGATTCGATCTCCAACCATGCAGCAGCACTGTCGTCTCCGTGGACACGGGCCTTTCCCCTTTGGTTCTACTTTCTCCCAGGAAAATGCCTCTGTGGCATGGAGGCAGAAGAAAAGGCAAAACACTCAGATGGCATTGACTGATTGGGGTGACATCAGGACATAAAAGAAAACGGTGCATTTGTTAACTTAATATTCAGCAGGTAGTTGTACAGAAAACTACAGTGTACCATAACTGTTTTCATATGCTATGAAGCCTGCTGCTTAATGAATGATCCGATTAAGTTCTCAGTATTTTTAACGGGCTAACGAGTCACGTCAGACCAGTGAGAATAAACAGATCACAGTGGACCAATGAAAAAGTTTTAAATCACACTAACATCTTCGAATCAGTCACATTCTGCACTTCATGCACACACTGTTCATGGAAATCACTCAAAGAAATGCATATGATGCAGCCGTCAACTTAAAGGCGTTTGATCCGGCTGTCGAAGAAGGAATGGATGGATGCATGGATGGATCGATGGTGAGACGTTGGGAGTCGGCGGCGTGAAGAACCGACTCAATGAAAAAAAGGTGGTAAAAGCCAATTCGAACCGAGACGAATGTGACATTGAGAGCCACAACGAAAGAGAGACTGAGAAAGAGTGTGACCGAGTGATTCTGAGGCTCTTCAGTTCAGACCATTTTCCTGGTGTTACTGCACAGGAGGAAGACGAGGGCTGACTTTTCTGGTAGGCTACAGTGTTTTCTGTTTTTAAAGAAGCCGGGTCACAGGCATTGAATTAAAAGTGAAACATCTGTCAAATTTCCCCACGTTCATTCTCATGTTACAACGTGGACCCCCTGCAGCTTGTAGACAAGCGCGGCCTATATAAGTATTTTTTTTAATCTAGTGGGTCTGTTTAAGGGGCTGGTTTATATTCAGGAGTGCACATTGGTCCAAAGATAATGTTAGTGAGACACCAAGCCCCCTGCAATACATCCTGCCCATCTTTAACCAACTCATGCTGGTTTGTGTGCATATGCTTGTTCTGTGAGAGCGAACAACACTTCATTCAAAAACACAAGGCCTTCTCTCCTTCATTGGAACACTCAGCCGTCCATGGAAACAGCAGCAGCTCTGTGCAGCAACACACACACTCGACAGCATCATTGCATTTCTATGGCAACAGTCCACTGTGGTTTTTGTAGACAAGGCTATAGATGACATGCTGCCATCTAGTGGACAAGCAATTCATTCTTGAACTGAAAAGTAAAGTGCCCAAAAGACCTGAATTATAATCTGTTTCTTTTAACCTGAATTTTAGTCTGCTTCTTTATTTTCATTGAACATATTGTGGAAAAAAAATGGTGCCATCCCCTATTATGAGACTGACAATGATGCAATCGGAGGGAAAAGGATCGTCTGTGCCCTTTCAGTAGTGAAACGAGAAACAAAGTAGGTCAGCAGGAGCTGGCTGCAATTCTCATTCACACTGCTGCATTTGCGTCTGTCAAGGTAAGTCGTCATGACTGTAGGTAAGCCCAAAAAAAGATGAAAAAAAACCAAATAAAAACATTTCTGAGAAGAACAGAGAGCAGCACCGGGTTTTACATGAAAACATTTTACCACCTGATTAACCAACATTTAATCACCTGGACTGAACTTCCAGAGATCATTGAAGTGCTGGTCCAAACGGGCGTTGTACCCTCCAAATATGTACAGCTCTCCATTGTAGGAAACTATAGAGAGAATGGGGAAAAACAGTGAGGCACTGTCTGTAGAGGAGCATCAAGGTCAATGTGATTCGCAGTAGAGCAAATTGACACTGGTGAGCCCGTTACATTGGCTGGTCTGGTTTGAAAACATCAAACAGGAACAGAAAATGTTATTCTGGGGTGAGGAATTGCAAAATGTGTGACGGGTGCAGGAACCCTGCAGTTAATGCATAAAATAAACAACTGTGGCACTTTCTTACAGGCCGAATGGCTCCTGCGTCCGTCAGGCGACGGCTGTATTGAGGGCGTGCTCAGCCAGCAGTTGGTCTCCGTGTCAAACACGTTGATCTTGTTGCAGTAGATTTCGTTGTTGGAGTGGAAGGGGCCAAAGTGGTCTGCTCGACCTCCAAATACAAACATCTTTGTCCCGATGATGGTTGCAGAGTGGAAGTCCCTCCAGCGGGCCGGGCTGCCCTGCAAAGAGGAACTTCAGCCTTAGATGACCTCAGACCTAACAGCGGACATCATCGTCTTCACACTGACTGAGGCACACGTTCCTTTCTAGCAACATTGAGGAAACAGTCCCATCTAGTTGACACAAATGGTACTACAACTATCTACTGCAAGCCTCTTAAAATGTTATAAATTGGGCTGGTGTCCACCACATGAAACGAATGTGAAGCACTCAGGAAGTCAAACCATGAACAAAACATGAGAAGCTTTTCCCATGAAACTGCAAACAAAGACAAGTCTCAATTCTCTGTGCGTTTCACTGGCCTGACGCCATAAATCCTATCCCATGCTTCTGCTTCCAGAATGTGCTGCTGCTGTTGGTCTAGAACTGGATGAGGACAAGCACACGGTCATAAACAACAGCAGCTAAGGGAAAAAAAACAAAACACAAAGCCTTACAAAGACACAATACACTGAATTACATATACATACTGTTTATATTTTCATACTGACTATATCGTGGTACTTCTATACTGTTGTCTATACTGTGTATACTGTCTATACTGTTTATACTGTTTGTCTATGCTGGGAACTGCAATCACAATTTCGTCGTGCCTAGCACAATGATAATGAAGACATTCTGATTCTGTATTACAATTACAAAGAAAATGTATTGAAATGTCAGCAAATACAGCAAATACGGCAATTGCATATGAGCACAGCAAATAGGTTGTTTTCCCGTCTAAATATGCAGAAAAGTGGTTCGCCAAAGTAAATCTGGAAACAAATGTTAATCCCCTTTATGATATAACATTACCAGCAAAGAAGTACGTCACTCCTCCACCTGCCCCTTGTTCGTATAAGAGGCTTGTGTTCAAAATATATTTTAAGGGCTCAACGCAGGTGGACTCCATACGAACATAACTGGACGTTCCACAAAGAGGACGATATACAGGAGAGCTGAATTACATAGCTCACTGCCTTTGTACGCAGCCGAGCCGAGCTCTGGACACGTATGTAGCAGAAACCGAGAATGTGCTGATTCTGTTCCACTGTTGCTCAGTTGTTTAACAGTGAAGTATTCACAGCAGAGAAAGAACCCCGCTGAACTCACCCTGGCATTAATTAACGACCAAACCATGGTGGTGGTGTCTAGCTTGTGGATGTCATTGGAGAAGCAGTCAGCCTAGAAAGCAGCAGAGGACATGAATTAAATGTTTCCCTGTTCGCCACAGCAAGACCCACAGCGAAGAGTGACAAAGACTCACCAGCTGCTCATAGCCCCCAAATATATACATAGCCTTCCCCAGGACGCAGGCTGAATGGCCGTCCCGTGCCCCGGGGACTGTCCCCGAAATTTTGGGTGTGAACCATCTGTGGGTAGCTATGGAACAAGAATAGTTCAGATGAAATTAAAGAACCATCAGCCCGACCGGCCGGTAGGTAAATGAAGTGTTCACCGAGACTCACGTCACAGAACAAGTCGGGGAGTGGGCTACTTACTGACGTCAAAGGCGTAGAGCACATTACAGGCCCCCTCTGTGTCATTTCGCCCCCCCCAGAGGTAGATGACATCATCAAGTAGCACGGCTGTGTGTCCATAGCGCATGTACGGCACTTCACGGGCACGTTCGTGTCCTCCGATCCGTACCGGAGGCAATTTCATCCAGCGCAGAGACACTAAAAGATGGGACAGGTGTATTCAACATTTAAATTTAATACCAATGTATCAACATTTTACTGTATGGGAATATGAACATGTATGCAGAGGAGATTTGTGAATTAAATGAAGTATCTATCTATATAGGCAAAGGAATATTTTTCAAAAATATTAAATGTAATAAGAAGCTTTATTGTGACAGGAAACAAAAGATGTAACAGCCTCAATGTGGTACATTTCAAATCAAGAGTGAGCTGTGACATTTCACAGCCGTTTGATGAACCTCATATTCTTTAGACCTAACGTACCATATGACAAGCTGTGAGTCTGATACCTGAATAACAACCAGTCCTCTTTGTTGGACTGTAACCACCATCCACGGCTTCGATTTAAGGTTGAAACCATCATAAACACATGAAGAAATGGTAAAAACAAAAGACTTAAAACGGCGGAGTCTGCAGTGAAGTTGACATCAAAGACCTGATCGAATATACAACAGGAACAACAATAGCTGAGGTGGTCTCGTTTCCATTTCAAACAGCCAGAGGCGTCTTTATCGAGCTTTGGTTCTTTTCACGACACAGATACAATGAGTAGGTTGTAAAACCCTTAAACAGGTGGTTGACCACACCGGGGGGCCGGGGGGCAAATTACAAACAACGCAGTACAAGAAAGAGGGAGCAAGAGACAGAAAAGATCTGTGCATGTGAGATAAACACGTAGGAACAGAAGAGCAGTACCTCAGTGAGAGAGAGAGCTACACCCACCACAGACTGAGACACTGCAGCTGGCAAGAATTGTGGTGATTTTCCACAACATTCCCTGCAAATGTTCACCACTTACCTGTGTTAAAGACATGCACATCAATCTGTCGGAGCGTCTCATAGTCCTCCCCGGAGCAGTAGCCTCCGAAGGAGTACACCTTGTGCCCCACCGCCACAGCAGCATGGTTGACTCTCCGTGGCCCTCCTTCAAGGTGCACCGACCAGCGCAACATTCCACGCGCAAGCACCTCGCCGACTGAGTCCTTAGACCATCACTTTGTTGCCTGCTTGGATCCCATTGAGGCAACGTCCACCATCAACACCTACGATCATAAGAAGAGGCTTAACTGTGTGCTGGGGAACCTCAGGGCCAACTGGGAGGGGCATTTTTAGAAACCACAAAAGGGAACGGTTCGTCCTCTTGAGTTGTCCCCTGTTGCTGACAGGCTCTCAAGCCCCTGTATTATCTAAGTTGGGAGAGTATTTTAAGAGGTGATTAGACCCACACGTATCACTCTTCTTTCTTCAGTCTGCTCACCCTCATCCCTGCAAAAGCTTTAACTATAGAATCCTTGAGTGATACATGCACCCCATTTATATCGGACCAAAGTGGTTTATCAACATCATTAAATTCTTCAGCAACAAATGATCGATGAATCACCAACAGAATGTTTAGCAGAAAATGATTGTGCTCACACTTAATCTGTCTCAGTGGCTCTGTCTTGCTGACCTCCAACCTTTGTTTGCTTTTAAAAATAACCCCCTCTGGAGAGCTTTTACCATAAACATTTCTATTTCAAGCTCTCATATCTGAATCGCACAGGCTGGATCAACACGGAAGGCAAATGGGAGTCTGCAGTGGATTCAGGTCATTGTTTGGAGTTGTTTAGCTGTCATGTACACTTCACATTCCACGTGTCAACAGTAGTTTGGCCTATTATTCGGCCCAAGATCTAATAATACACATTTTCTCAAATAGTTTCACGCATTTAAACACAGAACTCTCTTTAGGACAGGTGACAGTGAGTGTACCTAGCAGGTTGATATGTGACAGCTAACAATGACACTGACCCCAATGTTCAACCTCAGTCCCTGTGTGGTCTCCACTCGATCGGGGTCAAACACACCGCTGACTGATACAGCTAATCAACACCCAGTGACATTGATGTGTAACACGGTTACTACAGCCTCTGTGGTGTTCACGCCTCATATTCATGCTAGCGACATTAGCTATGAAACAACACACCGGCTGGGGGAGGACAGCGAATAACCACCAGGGTCGTCTGTGTCACACCAGCTTCACAAGCATCTGTAGAGTTTAACAGTATCACAAATCCGGTGCTTTGACAGACAACTTACTCTGCAGAGCCGGGTGCTAAGTTACCCCAGCTAATGCTAATGTGTGGGTGCTACCCAGTTTAGCGTTAGCTGGTTAGCTAGCTACAGTTTACAGCATGAACACGACCTAAAATGTCCCACAGATGGTATTTCTGTACACAGCAGGTGAATTTGGTAGCTGGTTATCTCACTAGCATTGCAATAACACAGGAGGAGAGTTTGTCTACCTTTCAAGTGCAGTCGCCGGTGGTAACTGATGTTTGGACGGTACCAACTCCCTGGTGACGTAGGGGGGGTGAAGCCCCTTTCCCTTCCCCTCACATTCCTCCGATTCCCAGCGGTGTTTGCAAAACACTGGTCAGGATTCATTGCATTCATATGTACAAATACTTCATTAAGGGATTTCCCTGTGGGACAGTTTCTAGTTTTCAACATGCACAGCCGGATGAGCTTGTTTGGCTTTTTTTTTTACCCAAACGCAACTCACCTGTGTCCCAGTGGTTAATGACACGTATGTGCTCTCTCTCTGTCTCTGTCTCTGTCTCTCTCTCTCACACACACACTTGAAAGTGAGTTCCAGTGTTGGACTGTGCTTGTGGACACAAAGCAGGTTCACTGGTGCTGTGATCCGAATGATTAGTTCATTAGTTTCCAACCCTGCTACAGAAAGCAGGTTTCCTTCAAATCCCGAGTTTGTTAAAAAATAAAGGAAAAATGCTTATTTTTCTTCTATACTATGTTCATGTGAACTGACAGAAATGAAACCAAACGTCTTTCACCCGCAGGAGTCACAATCTATCTATCTATCTATCTATCTATCTATCTATCTATCTATCTATCTATCTATCTATCTATCTATCTATCTATCTATCTATCTATCTATCTATCTACCTATCTAGTTCAGGATTCACAACAATTTAATATTCATTCCTGTGATAGTGCTACTTATTTATCCTGGATATTCTCTGTCATACACACTATAAACACAACACAACAGTAGGTGGCGCCCTTACACATACTTATGTTCGCTCATGAGAACTGGAAGCTGCCAAAGCCTCAAGCACTACAAAGTGTTTGATCCCTTTGAGAACTCCTGGTTCCAGAACATTTCTAGATAAAAGGATCATAGATAGGACATGCACCACATGACAGAATTCATCAGTTACATCTGATACAAGGCCAGCGACTAAGTTCCTCCATCACCAACTTCTTCCAGAATTAGACTGTGATCATAACTTCTGCAGTAAATACTTGTGTGTGAAACGGAGAAAACCCCTTTAACATGCAGGCCAATGCTGTCAGTAAACAAATATGTGCTCGGGGAAAACTTGGAGAACAAACTTGCCTTCGTCTAAAGCTCAGAGGGTGTGAAATGTATGGTCCTTTAGCAGGTCGCGTCCAGGTGGACAACGCTGTGGGGGCTTCTTTTGTATGCTCCCACTGCACAAAGCCTTCACCACACTGTGAGATTTACAGGAACTGTAGTTGTCCAGACTGTAAATATGACACATTTTGGAATATGGTTTAGCTCCCTACTTTCTTAATTTTCCGCATTAAATGACAAGAAGAGAGGGCTTAAAGTCTCAAATGTTGAAACCAAAGTGAAAGCAGAGCCTCGAACAAGGATTACAACACTGGTGAGCTGTGTTACAGCTGCCAGTCTCACTGCCCAGGTCTGATCCTTGTAGGGCGAGGGGGGCTTTGATTGATTCATTGTGTAAAGACATTCCATCCCCGTACCAGCTGGACGTCATGCACAATGGTGGGACTGTGCACGGAGCTGCCAAAACAACAGCTGGTCGCTGCTGCCCCTTGGATCCTTCAGTCCAAATGTGGCGCTCATGAATTCAATCAAAACCCAATATCTGTCTTTGAAATGAAAAGTATGTAACTCGTAAAAAAGGTGTCGACACAGCAGCTCTTGCTCCCACTGATTTCTGCAGCATGATATCCACCTGTGGAAGGAGGCCAAAGAATTTCTGGATAGGACTTGCACGAGCGAAAATATACACCCGTCAGTCACCACACAAGTTGTTGGGAGTGTCTTTGTCTTCAACCTGGAACATGTTGCATAATAAGGTACGGATGATGTGAAAAATGATTCACCGGTTGTACTGAGGCGTGTGTACGCTGTCCGTTTGTTACTTGAACTTATGACGAACACTGTATTCAGAATATCAGCTGCGTCAGTAGAACATCTCCGAGCTTCCTTGATGCCTTTCTTACACAGGAAACCGACAGGCGCAAGCTGCCATTTCCTCATCCCACAGTATCAGTGGAAGTTCTACTTGGACCCAGTCGGTCCTGTTTAATAAAAGCTGCGGGCTGTCCCACCTGTCAGCATTTGTGCATATTGCGTCACTTATCTGACCCTGCCGAGCCACATTTGCTCCGTGGCGGGGGTTTAACAACCTTTATAGCCGGCACATGTGGTGTCTGCCTGTTGTTATGGAGAACAGGAGTTGCCCAACTGCAGAGGAGCTGTGCAATTTAGTCAACAACAACTGCTAAAAGCAACTGTTGTTTGGTATTCTTGGATCGGCCCAGTGATGGAAGAGCTTAGCGATGCTTTGTGGCAGATACAAATACAGCCTCGCATTGGAAACGGTTCATTTGGTTAACCTTCTTCTCCCACGTGACACATAAAAATCCTAAGTGTGTTGTTATTATGGAGAGCGAAAGCCGCTCCGAGTAAATTTGACCAATAAATACAGGGAAAGGGAAGGAAATGTTTTTTTTCCTGCATTTATCTTTTTTTTCTCTCAGCCGCTGTGTGGAAGTAAATGTCTTTATCAGGTTGAACACCATAATGGATCTTTTCCTGAGGTCGCTCCAGAACATCGCTCATGTATGGGCATCATAATTAGCAGCATTCACCAGGTCGGTGTCGGTGCGGAGATGTTCCCAGGACCTTTCAACCACCATTAGACTTCCCCTATAGTGGGAATAGGTCGACAGCATTCAGCAGTCGGGGGTGAAGTCATTGAACATGATGTAACTACGAGGCCAGCTGATTGAATCATACATTTTCCTTTAATTTGGGGGTTATTTATTGAACAGAGCTCCTCTCTTTGAGTTTCTTCGCTATGCGCCTTAGGTCTTTTTCACGCTCATGGTTCATTTGAATTGTTTTCAATTAGGAGCAAAATTAGTATAATAAGAGCATTTTATTGGGTGAGCCATGTTTACAATCAGCAATGAAGCAACAAGTCTTTAGTTTACTAGCCAGGTCATGCGGGGATGTAGGGAGGCACGTTATTATCTGACAATAATCTGACACATGTGAGAGGTTTCAGTCAAATTTCCTTCTTAGTCATCGTGGTTCTTTCTTAGTCGCGGACGTTCAGTCGTTTTGTTTTCCTGTTTGTTCCTTTCCAATGCTGCTCTGCGGCATATTTCCTTCTTGTTCCGAGCGTTTGAGTTGGACAGAGCAGGGAGCATTTGTTTCGTGTGGTGGTTTGTTTGCTTCGAAACCCAAATTACAGAAAGGAAACGCCTCTGGTTCATTTTAGTTACAGGTGTGAAAAGTGCACTAAAGACGACTTAGCAGTTAAACATGAAGCTTTTTTTTTGTGGTCGCTCACTTGAATCACTTTCCTTTTGTGGATAACTGCTCTATCTTGAAACCACCCCGTAGGACAGAATATAATGATTAACATTCCACGGGGTCCCTCAGATTGACTGCAACAGGAGTGACAACTGGTCGCAGCAAGTACTTTCCTCCCAAGCACTTTAATTATGTGGCTCACTTTCTATTTCTGCAGCCCCACCTCACCCTCCTTCCTCCCCCCGGAACAGTTGTTTTGGACATTGCATGACACCTGTTTTGAACCCAATTGTTATCCCACACCCTATGTGAAGGCACTCCCCCCCTCCCCCTTCAACCATGAATGATACTGGAATAAAAAAGTTGAATACCACGCTTTTACTCAGTAGTATATTTTTGAGCATAATGAAAAAAAGTTATGAGATAATAGTACTTTGTTTGGTCACATGGGGTCTCATCTCGTCGGAAAAGATCTGACCTTTTAAAATGTGTTTTCGCTTTTATTTCTGTGCTCGTAACTAATAGAGCGGATGCAATATCTGATTTAACCCCCCCGCATTCTAACCATGCAGCAACAACTACATGAAGAGTAACAAAGGAGAGGGATGAACTGGTTTAACGCAGCTGAAAACACACATGAATACATGAAAAAAGTCCAGAAAGGGACAAATGGTTTCCACTACTACGTAAATAAACGTGATGGATACATTTCTCAAATAGGGTAAAGTGATAAAGAAATGAAGAAGTCATTGTAGAGTGATGACAAATGATTAAAATAATGTAGCATGATGGATAACTCCATCAAAAATTGTAAAATCAGGCTAGAAGACACGTTTCGGGTGTTCACAGCCGACTTCTGCCACTATGAATGGGAATGCTGTGCAGGCAGAGAACGAGGCTTCGTGGGCACCACGATACCCACAAACAAGAGAAAACTATCTGCTGACTGGTCGATGAAAGGGCAAAGGTCAACGGCAGTTAAAAAAAAAAAAAACCTGTCTGTCTCTTAATGCCATCCAGATTTTACTCCTCCCAGAGAGAGAGAGACTCTCCTGACTGAAATATGAGTTTCATCGTGTGTTTCAGA
The DNA here is from genome assembly GCF_965212315.1 of Lampetra planeri. Taxonomy (NCBI): domain Eukaryota; kingdom Metazoa; phylum Chordata; class Hyperoartia; order Petromyzontiformes; family Petromyzontidae; genus Lampetra; species Lampetra planeri. The sequence goes on along the minus strand of NW_027615414.1, from coordinate 11,986 downwards.
GTGTCATTCTTTTCTGACAAAATCCATGTTGATCACTCGATGGAGCCAAGTGGTGATTGTGTGTTTGTGTACAGCTCAGACTGTTGTCAGCGGTGAGCTCATCCGTTCCTCTAACCGCAGGTGACATGGATGAGGGAAACAATAAAGCTCCCAGGTAGGTCCAGCTCGTTACGTAAAACCCCGGAGGCCACCTTATATGTCAGAGCAGGAAAAAAAACAAAAAGGCCTGAATTAAATCCAGACGTTTTGAGTGGAGATGTAATGTCAGAGTGAGACCAAACGAATGCTGACCCCACTACTTTTCAATGACTTGAAATCTGTTTACTTTAGAGAATTACTTCAACCAAAATATCAAACCAATCAGTGGCTGAGTGCAGTTCAAAAATGACTCAGGCTTGATGATATTTTTCCATCTGCCTCAAGCAATTTCACGTTTTCTTCTGCCATTTCTTGTTTTGAAGTACGTCATGATTACAGAGTCGCTCCATCAAGTGTCGGGATGTGTGAATGTTTTCAAGTAAATATGCAGTTTCGCCTCTTCCGCTTTTTCGGCAGTGAAAAAAAAACAAACAACAAACTCACACATGTGACACACACACACACGCACACACACACACACACACACACAGCAGACCACAACTCATGATTAGAGTTCCTTTACGTGATTAATAAATCACACTACGGGGTCAGAGCTGCTTCTGACTAAAGGCTCGAAGGCACTCAACCTGCCGCTGCAATGACATCACAGGTCAAATGTTAAGCCTCCTTCTCAAGGTGATTGATATTTCTGGAGAGGGCAAAAATAAAGTACAGACATTTTCTGTTATCCAGCCCTTGATACGGGAAAATTGCTTCCTGCTGCCGGAGCTCGGTCACCATGGGAACCTGTGATGTTCCGTGATGAAGTCACCTCCCGCTGCCACCTGAGGGTGGCACGGAGGAAGGCGGGGGTGTGCGTCTCACACCGAGGGGAGAGAGAGCAGCTCCCCATCGCGCCCAGTGGAATTATCAGGATTATTTTCAGCCGTAAGACAAACAGCTTATGACCTAATTTCAATGACTGGTCCATCGCGGTCTTGGCCAATTAGTTCCAAAACTCCCTTTTCAGTACGGCCAAGAAATATAAGTTCATTCCCTGACGACCACGCGAGCAAACAGTCTGTGGTGGGAACGTCAACAGTGAAGTGGATACTTCTCATCATCTCCACTCTCCTGGTCTGACCTAAAATAACCCCACGTGGTGAATCATCTTGACAATTCCTAAAGTCGTGGTCGTCATCGCTTGATGTGGGTTTTTTTTTCACAAATGTCAGTGTCAACTTGTAAGTGTGGGTCTCTCTCATACAAAGATGTCTTTGTCTTTGCCCGGCGGCCAAAACGACTGACTGTACAGATCCCAGCGTCACGGGCTGAGGCTGCATCGAGGGACGTCTTTGCTCGATCTCTAGAAACCAACCGTTACAGGAACGAGACACGCTAGCTGTCGTGTTTGTGCTTTGCATTGTCTCAGTTGGGAGATGAGGACGTTGTGGTCGGGGAGGGGTGGGGGCGCGTCTTTGGAGAAGCTAAACAGCTGCTGGTTGGAATGTGCTGCCGCACGTAGGAACGACACTAGATATCTTCATCTGTCGCTTGTTTCGAATAGAAAACAGTGTTTCTCGCAAAAACTAGCATTTTTTCCAGGCCTTTGTTTAAAAATTCATATTCATAATTTATAAAAAAATGAATCTAATCATTATAGCAAAGCTAAGGTCAGAGAAAATTGTAACAATAACAACTATAGCTGGATGAAGTGATTTGTGTTGTTGTTCTTCTCTGGGTTCATTTATTGGTGTCTGGGTCATGGCAACATGACTTCTAGATTCTTGTAGCCCAGGTTCTGCTGTTTCCTTTGTCCAACAATTCCATATTCTTTTGATCAGTGCATCGTTCCACACTCTGTTCTTCAATCTGTTCTTAAGTAGCCTACTTGGGGACGCTCTGGTCTATGATAATAATAATTTGGCTCCTCAGTAGATCATTCACATGAAGTTCATGGTTGGAGAATGATGAGTTTTTGTAATTTACTGCTGCATTTTTTTACCCAGTATATATATAAAAAAATTGGCACTATTTAACACAAGTGAAAGCGGCCTCTCTCTGTCTCTCTAAAACATTCATTGCATGTGATGTCACCCACCACCACAGCCATCCAGGAGGTGATAAGAGAGGACATGTTCAGAAGAAACATGTTGAAGTACCACAGGTGTGTGTGTTTGTGTGTGTGTGTGTGTGTGTGAGGACGTCAGTGGATAAACACGCGCTCTCGTTAGGGTCAGAAACCAACGGCTTCTCGATTAGTTCCATCATGACGGAAGGGTTTGGGTTTTAGCAGACACGTCTCTGGGCTCCGGCCTTTGTTGTTTTTAAGAGAATTTGACCGAGGTTGTGTCATTCATGTTCCCCAAACCAATTTGGGCAAAGGGATGTGAGGTGGGCAACAACCGTGCCATCGTGCAGTAAAAGTTAAAAGTTTTAAAAAATCAAAAATAAAAATAAAAAAGTGTGGTAATGGATTTCCTCATCCATAAACCGCAGCTGTCAGGTAATTCTGTCCAAACACAAATGATGCCATTGTTACTGCGGATACACAAAAGCCCCGAGGAGACCTGTGTAAAAGAGGCTAGGTCATCGGCAAGATGTGGGTTCTGACACATGAGCTCAGAACAAAGGAATTCTCTGACATTTAGATCCTCCGATACGTTTCAGAACAAACCTATGACACAACTTCAACGCCTCAGCGCTCCGCTGCCTTGACAGGGCTCTTTTATTGCCCGGGGGTTAAAAAGTAGCTGATGCTGATTTAACGTTCGTCCGAGACGTAGCATTCTGTCGCTCGCTTTTAAGAACATATAAGTTGGTCAGGCCAACAGAGAAACGATGATACTTTGCAGGAGTTTGTCGTTCCAGCTGAGCTGATGAAGGATGTTTTCATGCTGTGCTGCGAAGCTGGAGAAGTGTTCAGCGCTGGCCTTCTATGATAATAATTACAAAAAGCTGAGGCTGAGCAGGCCCGACGTCCATGACGTCCATGACGTCCATGACATTAGTTTATTTATCGTCTGTTCCGTTTCATTTAAACCACTTTTAATACTGATCTTGGTCTTATCTGCACTGAAACTTGACCAGCAGGCCAATCATGCCTTTGTGATGACACAGGCACAGTGGAAAAGTACAGACCCCCTCCAGCGCTCCTCCATCCAAGCTATCACTCTCCTTTCATGCGGGTAGTCGTGGTGACATCACCCCATGAACAAGTCTTCCAAGTTGTAGTTAGTGTCTCTAATAAAACGGAGGACATCTTACAAAGGGCCATCGCCAACCAGGCCTGCGGTGAGAAAGCATCGGGTTTGTATTATCGACTTGGGCGGTAACGATTTCAGACATTCGACCAGAAACACATTTGGGCTTCAGATCTCACCCTCCGACATGCAAATACAGGAAGATGGCGCAAAAGACGGCGCTTTCAGCTCGGAGCTGACGTTTGAAATGGGTTGCACAGCGGACGCGGGGCAGAGCGGTGCGAGGTTGTGTGCAGACGTGAGAGAGAGCGGCGGGGAGGAGGACTTCCAGGGTAAACAACATACGGAAGGTGTTACAGTAGCCTAATCTGACTCGGTTGGCAGAGGGAGACACATGGTTCAGATCTAACCTGACAGTGACCCTGTGAGCAACTTTCCATCCGCTGTGCAAGAATAAGACAAGAGCTGCTGCTTTCGAACCTCCGAGAAGTATCTTTGCTTGTATCCACGCACAGAGGAGTTTCATTCAAGAGATGTTTTCATCGCTGTGAAGCTCCAATACACAGCAATAACGCCAGAGTCTGTCACGTTCACCCTTGTGCCCAGACCCAGTAAGTCAGTTGCATAACTGTGTAAATGCCCGTCCATTAACAACCTGGGAAGCTCTGCGCGGTGGGGAGAGCTTCAGAGGAAGACAGAACAGTCCCCTACTGTGTCCGCTGAGTACGTGTTTTAACGGCAGCAATCAGCTTTACAAGCAGGCAAACAGGAGGTGTGTTTTCATGTAGAGACTGCTGCCTGATTCACGCTTAGCTCTGGAAACATATCGGCTTTCACACGGCTTTTAGGATGATCACAATGAAGGTTGAGGTCGGATTGGGTGAGAGCCTTCAAATGATCATTCGCTGATGTGTTTGACTCAGGTGAACGCACAGCGGATGCGCGTTGAAGCGAACGCTCAAACGTACAAAACGCTGTTGGTACAAAGACAGAGAGACCCACCTCCGTTTCCAGTCGGACAGAGGAGCAACTGTGAGCCGTTGGCAGCTGATAGTGGCCGTCTGAAGGCTTCATAACGTTCACTTGTGACTTTCATGGCCTCCTGGTACACAGACATGAGAGCAGCATCGTCTAAGTTGGAGAAAAAAAGGTAAAAAAAAAAAAAGTAAAAACTTAGCAAAAGTAAAAAATAGGCAAAGTTTCCTTAATGTCACAACACTTGAACTTTAAAGTCCTTTTGCTTTCAGTCAGCAACTATGAAGCACTAATGTCTCTTCACATCCAGAAATACGATTTATGTTTATGTTTACAGGAGTTTGAGCACCGTGGGGAAAATGGCTAGGAAATGGTAGATATGATAAGTACTAGAGGATAATTTAGTCATTTGTACGGGGAGAAATGAACTCAGGCGTGGATTGGGAATATTAAAGTGTCAAGCAGAGGGCCAGTTTGCCTTTATCCAACATGACTTGCAAAAACATGTGTGTATGACGTGTGTGTATTTCGTTTCCAATAAATGATGGTGCCAAATTGGGAATAATCACTCCCCTTTTTGTTTTTTGTTCCAAGCGAGCGCTCAGCACATGGTGTCATAGTCACACAGTGTACCAACTGCACACATAAATCGCACTTTAAGAGCCGCTCGCCCTGCAATATCCGGGCATGGCGTTTTTAGAGTTCGCCAGACCCCTTGAACTCCATCCAACGAGCGTCCTGTGAGCGCCGCCCAGCCCAGGCAGAATTTATCTCTGATTTCAGACTGCAGCAGACTGAGCCTCTTCCTTGTTCGATGACTTCATCATGAAACCAGAGCTGTTTTAACAGCATCATTAACCGTGTGGGCTCCGGTGCTCCCTCCGTCACATGGTGCCCTGCTGAGTTACTGCCGTAGCTCTTGTCACGTCGATACAGTTCTTGAGTTGTTACCTCCGCCAAGGACGTGATGTCTTTGCCAGCAATTGTTTGCTTGTTTGTCTGTTCAAAAAATAACGCAAAAAGTTATGATGGATTTAAATTCAATTGTCAGGAAATGATGATAATGGGACCAGGACCAGATGATTAGAAGGTAAATTGGTTCTGGAACCTTCTGGATCCAGGAATCTGTTGAAGGATTCTTCCTCATTGTCAGATAGAGACATTGTGAAACATCTGTGTCTAGAACTCCACAATAGCAGCAGTGGACGGTCTCTGTGGTCCAGTGGTTAGTGGGTCTGTCTGTTACCCCAAAGGTCGGGGGTTGGAGCCCACCCAGGGACAGAAGTTGGGTTTTTTGTTTTACTATTGAAATAAACAAGAAAATTCAGCAAAAAATAGATCTCAGAGGTCATGATTTGTTCCGTATTTGTGATTTTAATTTTTTTGTATTATTTGACTATAATAATAATAATAATAATACTTGTTATTAATGATGATTGGTGGAGGTCTGAGCTCTCCGAGTGCTTTTCTATTTCCTTTCACCTCTAATTATCATACAGTCACTCTGACAGGTTAGGCTTCACGTCTTTAGAGGATTCTACTTCCAGCCTTCTCATCATTTGTTCATGTTATGTGCGGTGGTGAAGTCCAGGGCCAGGACAGGAACAAGTGAAAGATCCTTTTTTGGGAAAGTTTTCCCCAGTGGAGATTCTCCCCTTCTCCCCTACAAATATTTTCTCTGCTTGTCTGCCCTCCTCAGTAATCCGCCCACCCACCACCCCCCACCCTCCCTTGACATGCACATGCCACCCCTGCCATACCACTCCGTCAGCCGAACATGTGCTCCGTTGAAGCTCTAATGAAGGCGTGTGTGTGGTGTGTGTGTGTGTGTGTGTGTGTGTGTGTCATCTGCTTGACTTTGCCCCCCACACTTGCCATGCCAGCAGAGTGACAGGGGGCTGTGTTCCCTTCAGCTGGAACCACAGTGACAACTGCTGCTCGCTGACGGTGAAAGAGGCGTTGCGCCGACAACAGCACTCTCATTCCTGGACAGACAGAGCGCACATGAGCACGTCAGGAGCGTTGTCTTGGATTCCGTCTTAAGCTCATTTGCTCTCTGTCACCCTTTCAGGACTCTTCAGATCAGACCGGGCTCCTTACTGGGGTCCGTCCAGGCAGCGTGGGGGCGTAGAGAGACACTGGGATCTGACACTGGTCTCGTCCTCTTATCTTAGCTGCTTTTCCGTCGGGGTTCAGAGGGGAAATTTTGACATCCAGGCTGTGCAGCTCCCGTTGCTGCTGACACACACACACACACACACACACACAGAGAGAGAGAGAGAGAGAGTGAGTGTATACGAGAGAGAAGAGGTGGTGACTTCATCCCACACTTGAACCAACCCTCTGCTTTCCCCCTCCTTTGCGACTCTTTTTGCGCACGGACAGGCAGCATGCCAGCAGTTTTCATCTTGCTGCGGTCCCTGGTCATCAGGCTCCTCGGTAGTAGACTGGCAGGCTCGGTGGTCCAGCTCCTCAGGAGAAGCCTCTCTTCAGGTGCTTCCCACCTTGGCACAGCACTGCGCCACGTCTGGGACCGTATTCGATCGCAGGAGTCCAAGGAAGCCGTCCTAGGCTGTGTGCTATGCATTCTCAACATGCACAAGAAGGTGGAGAACTGAGCTGCCCGCACGGGTCATCTGTCCACTGGTCTGCCGAACAGAGACGGGACAGCCGGTGAGGGAGGACAGTGTGCGAAGGGATGTGACAGACTTTTTTCTTTTTTTTTTTTAAATGCTCACTTGGACAGTTTTATTTTTGTGTCAGGACATTGGCCATGTCTGAAAGTATTGTAAGGAAAGTACAGCCGTTCACTATCGGGACGAGGCTGTCCGTTCCTGCCGTGCCGAAATGCCAGGAATTCTCACAGACTTACACGCAGAGCCAGAGTCTTGATAACTGCACGTTACAGCACAACCTGAACTCGCTCTACCTCAGCCGGTCTCAGGTCTGTGCACGCGGCCCGTGTCTCGACCCGGTGGAACACCGCCGGGAGGACATGGCAGCTGAGGACCACCTGAACCAGAATGTCGCCGCTGCGGTGTCCAGATCCATCAAGAAGATCACAATCTCTGGGAGCAAAGAAAGATCGCAGAGCAAGATGTCAGTGGTGGCGATGGCAAGGTCGGTAAACAACAACAACAACAACAACATCACCGCCGGCACGTCCGACCCGCATCTACCCAGGATTGTAGGAGTCAACTGGGAGAAGGAACCCAGTTCTCACTTCAAGGTATTTCATACAAATAACTTGTACAGTAACCAAATTATATTAAAAATGTATTTTTGGTTGTAACTTTATACTATAAACAAAAGTAGAGTCACTCAAAATGTTACTTTCATCTCTTCAACAGCTGTAAATGACTTATTTTCTTATTCATAATTTCCCAGTGCACATATGTATCAACAGATTTCAGAAGTATTGAATGAATGAGCCAACCAAGTGTTTCTGTAGCCCTCTGAAACGCTGGTTTACAAACTTGTTGTCTTACTATTTCATACCTCTTGTTGTTAAATACGGTTTTCACATTACAAACTCGTCAACTCAAACTCTACCAACTTTACTCCACTCTCCCCCTCTCTCCCCCTCTCTCTGTTAGCTTCTTCTGCTCTCGTCGAGCACACGCGTTTTGAATTTGTAGTATTTCCCCCCCACAGGCACGCTCACACACACACACACACACACCGCTGCTCACACCTCACCTTTATCTGAACATTTCAGGTGTTGGTGAAAACACCCAGCGGAGGAGATCATCAGTTGGCGCCGGGACAAACCAGACTGAAGGTGAACGGAGAGAGATCGGTGCCACAGGTAAGATGTAAGCTGGGCTAACTGGTAATAACGGGAGAAAATGCGGGAAGGACGATAAATTAAAGGTAGTATTGTGGGGGAAACTGTGGTAGTTGTTTTTGTATTATTATTAAAGCAGGTTTAATGTTTCTTAATCCAGAAATGAAGGGAAATTGTTGATTTAATGTACGTTTTAAATGACAATCTACAATCTACCCACAGGTTGATATGTTGAATTAAACCAATCAAATAACACTGAAATTAGGAAAATTCAGAACAGTTGTACTCATTTCAGGATGAACAAAGTCTGGATTTGTATTAAACCTGCTTTCCTGAAGTTTCAGACAAGATTCAGATCCACAACTGTGGAGAATGTTCCTTTTTTCAGAGTTTTTGATGAACTGAATTCCAACAAATGAAACTTTTAAGACATTGGTATGTTTTTTGTCTGTGGCTTCATTTCATGACGAACAAACTCATTTCCACTTTCTGGAAAGGGCCCCTGCTCTTCTGTTTCTTGCCGTTTAGCTGCTTATTACCTTAAAAAAGCCACATGACAGCGCAAAAAGAGTGTCTGACAGAAGTAGAGTGGTGTTCAGTCTGCTGCTTGTTGAAGTCATCAGCAGCAAAGCCTGCAGAGGCACAGCTCACTGGAAAACATGAGGTCAGGGAGGATGTTAACAAAAGAACAGGCTCGCTCAAGTCCTCGTGGAGGCTGGGAATAACAACAACGACACAGCAACGGCCTCTTTTCCAACTTGGGGACAAAAAAAACTGTCTCGCTCATGTAAATTATTGTTGGTGTGACTTCTGAGAAGGTGACTGTCCAGGTATGAAACAGTGAATCTTTGTAAGGTGAGGTGTTTACGTAAAAGCCTGACGGTAGAAATCACCAAGCATCCTTCTGGTCTACATTCCTCCATCGCCCAGATGTTTCCTGGACGGAGAGCTGCAGGAACACTTGTCCATTAGGGAAGTTGTGCCCGTATTTTATCTCACATGGCGCTGACAGGAGGTGTTTGCCGAGTTCCACCATACGCTTTTAATGTTTCAAAGAACTGGATACTCTAGCATCATCTGTGAGGTAACCGTGGTTACTGGTTTTCCGCCGAGTCAGGCATCCTCTGGTGTTCAGACTTAAAACAGCTCATCAAACTCTAATCTCAACGCCGTTTTCTGGCCCCAAACAGATTTTGGAGCAGGAGAAAGAGGCGCGAACGAAGGAAAGTTATCTCCAAACGCACAACCAAGGGTCGGCAGATGTTTCGTCCCCGAGTGACTTCACTCAGCGTACCTCTGTCTTCACCAAGGAAGTGCTGCAGGTAAAACGTACCGACTGTCACATTCTGCACACGCTTCAGCACCTGTTCATGCCGGCTGGCTTAATGAATGAGTCACGCCTAAAGTATTTGAGAAATGTGTTCTCCCCCAGAATAATGAGATTTGATCATCTATGAAATCATTCTGGAGCCACAGTAAAAAGGATTTTTGTTTTCAAAAGTCTGGCACTGGGAGAAGAACACGAAATGAAAAGTGTCTGTGTTTTCTCGAAAGCAACAACTTTGACTGTGGAGATGAAGTCAGAATGGAAGCTGCCTGTCGCATGACCCTCTAACTCTGACTAGAACAAAATATGGACTGGTTCTTGTTTTGTCCCGAGCACTGTGTGAGCTGTGTTCAGCTAAGAGCGAGGGAGGGAGGGAGAGAAGGAGGGAGGGAGGGAGGGAGAGAAGGAGGGAGGGAGGGAGGGAGAGAAGGAGGGAGGGAAAACCGCCACAAGTGAAGCAATTATTTGGGGATGAGATCATTGTTTGGCTCCATCTCTTCACGCCTATGGCCCGGAGAGACTCAGCCAAGCAGCGCAAGCGCTTGTGTCCTCTCATTGCGGCTTCCGAGCGAGGAACAAGTGAGTTTGACATTTTGTCCTGCAAAGCGTCCAAGTGATGGACAGCTTCCTTCCCCGTCTGAGGAACGGGTTTTGACTGTGACCCCCTACAGGAAGCACGAGGTGTGTGCGTGTTGAAAGCAGCTCTGCAGAACACTGTTCACGCTAAAGAACTTAGCAGCCAGTCAATCTTTGTCTTGGACTTTGACAGTGGGCTGTAAATTAACAACGTCTGAGAATAAACGCTAAGTAGTCTGAGGTTTCGATACCTGGGGACACTCTGGTTTTACAGCGACTCGGTCGACTGCCGTTTGCTGTTGAAAATGTTATTACAGTATTACTGTGCATTGAAGTGGAAGCGAGCTTTTCCAGAGAGGGACTCTTACAGGTCCCTGATGTTTTAAGCTCGGGGAGCAAAGCAGGTCAGCACACGGAGAAACACACATGTCTTAAACATCTGCCCTTTCACCGTCTCTTTACTCCGTGACAGAGAAACGATGGCAACTTGGACTCTCACGGCGCTTCCAGGGTCCAAGTCGACGTCTCTGGACGTCGGTTGTCATGTCACGATGTGTCCGGATGTATTCATTGTCCCTCTGTTTATGTTAAAAGGCTAAAATTAGGTTCCGCTGCCGCTCTGTTTGTCGTGTGTGGCCACATATCTTTGACATGAGATCAAACGCTCTGATTCAGTCCCCGACAGCATCTATCAGCTGTCTATGCCTCGTCGCTGGACTGAGGCCTGACTGTACTTTCTGATAAACAGACCATTGTTGCGGAGAGTTCCGCGGAACAGGAAGAAACGAGGGAATCGTCGACTTCCTGTATGAGGTCATTATGTGCCATGGGAGCCGGTGCGAGCAGATAGGAGCCGGCCTGTTTTGTCAAACTCTTTTCCTTCTGTTCAACCCCGAAATACCTCTTCTGTCACAGGGGGCTCGTAAAGTTAATGCCTCTCTGCGTCTCCGAGGAGAAGTGACATCACACTTTAGCTTTGGGCAAAGGCTTGTTTAGTGGCTGCGCCGTGTGTCGTCTTGATGTTTTACGGAGTCAGTGCACGGTCCGTTGGATTCAGTGGGAAACTTAAAGGTCATCCTGATGACTTATTTGTGGGCTTGGCTGTAGTTTGACATTCGCCAATGACCATAACAGGAAACCTGTGGAAAATAAGCTGAAGTTACCAATTGTTTGTTGAGAAACGGAAGGATCCGGCGTGATTTATTAATCCATTAGATCATCGTGACCGGGGGCGGGGCCCGCACCTACTCACACTCGAGCCTTTGAAAGCAAACAAACATGCAGATTGCAGCGGTTTCCGACCTGAACGAAGCGGTTGTTTGGACTCCGCCGTCCATATAAAACTGTCCAGAAAAAAGCCGCTCGGCAAATGACAAAGACTTATGCAACGGAGTCACGGAACCTGCCAAGAGAAACGTCTGCTCCGAATAACATGACATCACAAAGAGAGAAAACGTTCTGATGTGTCTGAAACACAGAAACTCAAAAAGACGAGGCTCGCCTGACCGGCAGAAATAACACTGGACGTAGCACCACACACACTGCATGCAAATATTTTCACAGAGAAATGTGACTGTAATTAGGTTCATTCATTTTGAAATGAAATCACAGGTCGTCATGGAGTCAGCGAATACTACTTCCACAATGACATCGACACCTCCGGAACCCCCTCGTCAAACATCTGAAACTTCTAATGAAGATGGACGGTTTTTCTGTTCTCTGTCCGTCATGTAGGCTGACGCCTGGATCAAAAGCAAACTGCAGGACCTGAAGGAGGGCAGTAAAATCCAGCGCTGCCCCCTGCAGGACTGGGAGGAGGCGTCGCAGACGCTGCAGAGAGACCTGAAGGACTTTGAGAACACGCTGATTCAACTGAACCAGGTAACAGAAGGATTCTGTTTGTCGGTTTCAAAGCCGGCAGAGGCACATCTCACTGGAAAGCACGAGGTCAGGGAGGATGTGAAGGTCTGAAAAGCCTCGCTGAAGTCCTCGTGGGAACAATGACGCCGACAGAGCGATGGCTCCTTTTAGGGCAAAAAC